>NW_024071118.1:0-8574 GCF_014754425.2 Oryx dammah
CATTCTTTTCAAATCTAGTTCTGTTTAATTTAAAAATGTAGGAAACAGAGCATCAGAGATAGAGGTAAAAGTTTCTTCATAATGTTACAAGAATTTGGTCTTTAATACAATTTATGAAAAATTTGAGAGATTTCGTCCTTTTTTTTTAACTTCAGGGAATTTAGCTTTAAGTTAAAAGTCTTTTTCACTGGTGAAATTGATTTTTTTTCCTTAATCTAGAGGAAGCGGACTCTGTAGCCCAGCAGAGGAGGCAGAGGAGGTCAAAGGGTAAACAGTTTGATGCCGCACATCTTGGGTTCAATCCTGGGCATGTGATCTCCAACCCTCCTATCCTCCCAACGGGGAGAATCCAGCAGTGGCTAAAGCTTAAAATACTTGAGAAAAACTTCAAACAAATGTCTGAGAGAGTCCCTAGAACATTTAGACTTTTCTGTTGCAGTCTTTGCTGTTCAATTATTTTTCTTTATAACAGGACAGAGGATGCAGGCACCACAGCTGCAAATTCCTTGAAGGGAGTTCTTTCTTTCCTGAGTGAGTAGTCTTTAATTAAGCTCTGAACGTGATCAAATCACACTTTTGCATTTAAGAAGACACCAAATGCCAAGTGGAGAAAACTTCCTTTTTAGTTTATTTTATTCTTGTTCAAAGAGTGAAATGAGAACCATGTTCTATAAGCTCTAACAGCCCTTCAGAGGCAAAAGTTCATTTTTCAAACTGGCTGCTTTGAGATTCATACACATGGTCTAGGAGTGGAGTACTTCTCCACAATTTCAGTATTGAGAAATGAACTATGGAGACCATCCCTAAGATTTAGGGTTTTAAAATAGGCTGAAAACTATTTCTCTCTAATATATTACTCTTCTAGCACTATGTTATAATTCTGGAGGTACCTCAAATTAGGCAAAATTCTGAAATTGAGGAGACAGTGTTGATTAAACTTACATTTTGGTAAAATGTGCACATGTATTATTTTAAAAATGGAAGTTTCTTAACTGTTATTGTTGTTTTCCACTTCAGTTCATCAAAGATAACATTTGCGAGGAGAAAAAAAAAATACAGAGTTCTACTCTGACTACAAATATAAAGCAATAAATAATTCTAAGTGACAGCCATCCTCTGGATTTTGTAAGATAGTAGGTTGTCAGAAAATAAATTCTAATTTATCTATATATTTTGTACTATTTTGCTAGTTGGGGGTTACTTAGAAGCAAGACTTAGCAATATCCACTACCAAATTTAGATCACTGGCTATTTAAGCAAGAATTGCCATAAACACTTTAACCAGCAGGCCCCGTAAAATAATATGAAGTAGTTTTATACTTTTTTTAATTAAAAAAGACTCCAGGACAATATGCACTTTAGGTTTATCTTTGTAAACTACTGTAAGTTAACAGAGGTTCACCGTTCACCCACAGCTTTTCACTCTTGCTTTTGTTTTTCACATAAATCTATTTATGAACACATTCATGTTTAAAACTATGCTGAAGAGTATCTTGTTTTCACCCTCAAACCATTATTTTTCCAGGATATCCTTTTTTGACTCTCTTCACCTAGTTACATATTTCTGATAATAACTTTTTCTTCTTCATTAAATAATATTTGTTTATTCATCTATGCTTCTATGCCACTATAGAATCAAAGTTCATTTTACAGAAATCACATAGTGCAAAGATGTTAAATAAAGATGCAAATAACCAATATGTTGAGTTCGCATGGATTGTGCCTCCAGGTAACCTAGACATCAGTTGGCTTAGTTTCAATGTTTGCCTATCACTAATCAAAGAAGTTATACCATGATTTTCCTTATCCCTTTTACTATTTTAGTATTTTGGGGTCTAGAAGTACAGATGGAAATGAATGTAAAAAGGATTCCATAAAGCATAAATATTCATTATTGTTCCCAATATGCTGCTTATTTTTCAGACCCTGCTGGGTCCTGCCAGAAAAACAGAGGGTGTTCACTGAGGGAGCATACTTAATGGAAAATCCGTTGCATTTTTCCTAATGCTCAAATTGGCAGTCTGTGTGTCATATGCTGAATACATAGAAATTCATGTACATGCATGGGGCAGTTCAACACAATCTGAGTAATATCCATAAACTTGATTTTCATATGTATTTAATATCTGATAGGAAAGAAGAAAGGGAATACATATTTTATAAATAATGAGATCCAGTATGATTAATGATGTGTGCATTGTACATATTTATATGTACATATACATACATATGTATTTATGTATTATATGAATATATCCCATTTGTTTAACAAGACTTATTTAGCTAGAATCTAAAAATAAGGTGAAGCAGATTTTAATAAGCAAATCCATTTTAAAGATTTCTTTTCAACACATAATTACATTTCAAATAGACTAAGTATGTTTGATCAACCTCCTGTTCTCATAATACAGGTTTGACTATTGTTCTCTATTAATAATAATAAAACTATCAGAAACATTTTACTTCTCCTTTATAATTGGCCTCAATTATGCTAAACTATAAATTCAAACTACTTTACAAAACCAAAAAAGGAATCATTTATGAAAAAGAAAACTTATACATCTTTCTGGGAAAATTAGTGTTATTACCATTGAATTAAAGAACTAAAATAATATTACCAAGACTATGAGTTCCACTCTATTGAACTGGGAACTCCATCATTCCTAGTTGTGTAATACTTTAGCTCTTTTATTATGTTTCAAAAATCCATCTCACATGCTACATTATTCCACTTACTGAAAGACAGAAATGAGAAAAATAAACTACTCCTTCATTCTGAATACCTCATTTTTATAGTGTTGATTAGATAGTAATCAAGTGTGTAAAAAATTCTTAATTCAGAGTTTCTTCTTGAATCTTATCTTAAAGATCTGCAAGATGTGTAAAAATTACAGAATAGCAGGAATACATATTTTAAATACAAATAAAGTGTGACATTTAAAAGGAGTAGATAAATATCAAAAATAAGAGGATACTTGTAGGTTCTTTTTGTATATTAAATGTCTGGCAAATTTGTGGTTAAAGCAGTAATTATTAACAGGGGGAGAATTTCTTCCCAGGGAACACTTGGCAATGTGTCTGGAGACACATTTGGTTGTTGAACTTGGAGAGAGTAGAATGCTATGGGCATTTATGGGCCAGAGGCAAGGAAAGCCATTAAATATCCTACAATGCAGAGCTTTAGCAAGTAATTCTCTGGACCAAAATGGCAATACTACATAGACATTGGGAAAGTCTAGTTTAGAGTAATAGAGATGACTGTTGAGATGTTTTGCATATCAGACACTTTGGAGGTAGCAGCAATTACATAAATCTTCTTTGTTCCAGCCTAATATTTAATGCTGGGTTAGATATCATCTATCTTGTTTTCCCTATTTAATGAAACAAAGTTTATGGGTTGCTTGTGCTTAGCATAAGCAATATCCATGAAATTGGGTGTCCTGTATCAACTTCCACTGGCTGAACAAGGCAGAAACAAACCAGAAGCAATGTTCATGAGTGCTGAAATGTCCTAAGGAAACTTCTTTTCAGAATTATTGCAATAGTTCAATAAAAGCAGCCAAATGAACAATGCAAGAAATGTCACGAAATTTAAACCAAAGGTTTACTGCAAATCAGGGTTTGCAGAATCTTTCTATTGATTATGGTGTAACTGCCATACAAACACTGTTCTCCTCAACTACATCCTATACAGAATGGGTAACTTTTCTGGAGATGTACTGTACATTTTAGAAATTGAAAAAAGTAAAGAAAAATCTATCATTTTGGTTGAAGAATAATTGCAGAAAATGATATAAATACTTCTATTTCTTGAACTGCACATACAGAAATGCATGGGTATCTTGAAGAGTATACTTTGATAATGTAAACTAAGCCCTTTCCTGTGATGCACTTGAGTAGCCAAGACAGAATGAATACAAAGCTTGTGCTTGAGACAATAATTCAAGGCCCAAAATTGTTTATCAGATTTAGAGAGATGGTCATTGGTGACCTTTGCTAGAGAAGCTATGCTGAAAGCTTCTAAAAGCCATAATGAAATAATGTGGTAGGAGGATCTTCTAGTCAGACCCATATTCTTGGGGTGTTTAGTCAGCAGGCAGCTCAGGCAATTAGTTATTTCAAAGTGAGGATCACTTTCAGAAACCCCATGCCCCAGGGGCCCCACACCAGGCTACTGAGCAAGGCAGAGGTATTTTCGGCCCAATGTGTGATGTCCTGATAGGAAATTGTTGTTTAGTCACCAAGTCGTGTCCAACTCTTTTGCGACCCCATTGACTGGAGCCCACTAGGATCCTCTCTCTAAGGGATTTTCCAGAGAAGAATACTGGAGTGGGCAGCCATTTCCTTCTCCAGGGCATCTCCCCAGCCCAGGAATAGAACCTATGTCTCCTGCATTGCAGGTGGATTCTTTACCACTGAACCACCAGGGAAGCCCATCCTGGTAGGCAACAGGCCTGCCAAATTTCTTGCTGGCTTGACTGAGATTTCAACCAGCTAACATCCACTTGTTTCTCCTTCTACCCAATCCTGTGTCTTCTCTTTTTTCACAGGAGTTGAGCCCCGAAAAGTATCTTGCATCTCAAACTCCACCTCAATGTCTGCACTAGAGATTCCAAACTCTGACAAATAAGTTCAGGAATTGAAAAACATGGAGATGCATTTAGAAATCTCTTTCTCTTAAAAATTTATCTGGTTATGTGGCAGTCTGAATGGGAGAGGAGTTTGGGGGAGAATGGATTCATGTATATATATGGATAAGTCACTTTGCTGTCCACCTGAAACTATCATCACATTGTTAATTTGCTATGTTCCAATATAAAACAAAAAGTTTTTAAAAAGTTTACTTGCAATGGAGGAGAGGAGGTAGTAGCAACAGGAGGAAACAGTGTTAAGGGAGAGGTTGTATTATTTTAATGTTTTGGGGTGAGGGTACAGGAAGGATTTGAGAATAATAAAGTGAACACAAACACAAGATATAACATAAACAATGAGAATCACCACTTTATAAACAACGTTCTTCTTCACAATAAGATTGTGGAAGTTAAAGATGTTTAGCTTTTATAGAAACCTGTAGTATGATGTAGGTATTTTCTTTCTGTTTTATTTTATTTTTAATGATGCCTAGAGGACTGCCTGGGAAATAGAAAAACTGAAGATTTCTTGAAATTGAAGGCATTATCTCATACTAAAATCATTAATGAATGTAATTTGCCAACAATATTTCTGTTCTAATGATCAAATTGATTATTTTAATTGAGGCTGGAATTAGAACTACTAGTTCTGCCTTAGTCCAGAAAATACACACATTGGTGCATACAAACAGAGATGGGACATAACAAGCTGTTTCAGTCTAGTATTTGCAGATTCTAACCTTTGCCCATAGAGTCAGGCTAGAGCATCTTATCATTACTGACTTACAAAAATATGCTTGCTAACAAAGGAGGCTATAATTCATGATTCTGCAAAAAGAAATCTACTTTCAGATGGTGTGCTTGTAATGTGTCTCTGTTGCAAGGAAAAGTAAAAGCCACTGAAAAACTGAAGATCTTTATAAATTCACACATCTAGAAATACTGAAGATGGGTTGACATTTCTTAGACATTTTATTGCAATTGAAAATTATCTGAAGTAGCATGAAGGTGGTGAGAACGAAAGAAAATGAAAGTCACACAGTCATGTTTGACACTTTGTGACCCCATGGACTATACAGTACATGGAATTCTCCAGGCCAGAATACTGGCTTGGGTAGCCTTTCCCTTCCCCAGGAGATTTTCCCAACCCAGGCATCGAACCCAGGTCTCCCGCATTGCAGGAGGATTCTTTACAAGCTGAGCCACAAGGGAAGGTAGTAAAGACAACAACAACAACAACAACAAATACAAGTCCCAAGTAGCTTATATAGCCTTTGCAGTCTGTCAAGTTGCTATTTATATAGCATGATGACAGTAAAATAATCTACATAATACATAATAGCAATACGAAAGTATACTTTATGTTATATTCACTGTTAGTAATAAACACAAATTCTTTAGTTAACCAATGTACAGACAAGGAGGTTTTCATCAATGCACATGTTAGTAATAGCAGATAAACTAATAACATGGTAAACAGCTAACTAAATAACTTTAATACTGCTTTTGAACTGTGGTGTTGCCTTGGACTGCAAGGAGATCCAACCAGTCCATCCTAAAGGAAATCAGTCTTGAATATTCATTGGAAGGACTAATGTTGAAGCTGAAACTCCAATACATTGGCCACCTGATGCCAAGAACTGATTCACTAGAAAAGACTCTTATGCTGGGAAAGATGGAAGGTAGGAGGAGAAGGGGACAACAGAGGATGAAATGGTTGGATGCCATCATGGACTCAATGGACATGAGTTTGAGTAAGCTCTGGGAGTTGGTGATGGACAGGAAAGTCTGGTGTGTTGTAGTCCATGGGGTCTCAAAGAGTTGGACACAACTGAGCGACTGAACTAACTAACTTCCCTAGTAGAGCATTTGACAGAATCATGGGGGAAAAAAAAATCCATATACTGTGTGTGAATACACATACCACATGCATGTTGTTGTTTAGTTGCTCAGTCATGTCCAATTTATGTATATCTGCATATATAGAATATATGTCTTTTTTTCTTATTATATGTGAACAGGCTACCATCTTTCCACTGTGTATTTCAGAAAAATTTTCCCCAGGTTTATGAAAGCAGATGCTATTTACATATTCTGCTTATGTTTACAGCTCAGCCTCCAAGGCACATCAGCTACAAAATTTACCATGGTTGTGATATTTTCTCTTCTACTTAAATGTCCACTTTCTTGAAGATCGATTAGATTCATTGTGGACTCAATCTAAAGAATCCCTTAAGGTGTCAGCCACACCTTTATTTTTAAACCTATGTTCTGATTTGGTATTTTAAATAATATAAAACCAAGGAATACATACTAATTCAGTTTACCTAAAAAGTTATGTTTTTATGAACATGTCCTGTGTTGGAAGGGGTGAGGCAGGCTTAAGAGGGAGGGCATATATTTGCAGTTATGACTGATTCACATTGTTGTATGGCAGAAACCAACACAACATTGTAAATCTATTATCCTCCAATTTAAAAAAAAAAAGAGTTATCTTTTTTGAACATCAGTAGGGTGAATTTTGGCCCCTTCCTTTAGATGGCCAAAACTGATGAGATATTTAAAATTTTGCATTTGTGTCAGTTAAACATATGAAGATTTCTCAGATTAGGGCATCAATAGTCTAGAATTTGAGTTTCTTGACTTTCCCACTCTGTTCACTTGCCTTCGTTGATTGTATTAGCAGCAATACTTTCATTTTCTTTTTTTCTACTTCCTTTTACATTTTTTAAACAGTAGTAAACAAAACCACTATATCCCTGGGGCCTAACCCATTGATTTGGCATAACATGTCTTTAGCAAATATTTGTTGACTAAATAGTAACATTATCAACCTCGAGTCTTAAATATCTCACCTACTCATTATTAACATCTTAGGCAAATTTCATGATTGATTTCAAGATATTCAGTTGAACTCATTGTCTGCCCATAATTTTCCACCCTCCCATTCCTAGACTGTGCTTCTCATATCAAAACTGTCAGCCATACTTGTGAACATGTGAAAAGTGTAAAGAAGCAGCAGAAAGGGAGAAGATTCATAAATGTATTATATGAATTCAGATTTTTTAAACCAGAGGTGTGAGGACCACTGGGAATCTAACCTATTCCTTTCGTATAAGTCAATTATTTCACTTGAAATGGGATTGAATTTAGTCTAAGGAATTTAAAGAGTAAAACCAAACCAAATTTGATATATAGGAAGGAAAGGGTAAATATGCTGCTAGTCATATAAAAGACATTTTATATTAGATCTTTTTAAAATGAAATGTAATATATCAGCAGATAATATGTTCCCTGTCACATTAGCAGTTGGTAGGAATATTTTATAGAAATATAAAACACTGTGAATTAAACCAGACGACAATCTCAGAATAACTCTTACAAAACTGTTGCTAAGTTCTTCTGAACTTGATCACGTTTCTGTGTCTCTATCTCTAAAACAGTAACTATCATATCTACAAGTCAATATTTTACTACTTTTTTCTTTTTTGCTTTCTTTTTTTTAAAATTTATTTATTTTTAATTTTTACTTTACAATTCTGTATTGGTTTTGGCATAGATTGACATGAATCCACCACAGGTGTACATGCGTTCCCAAACATGAACCCCCCTTCCACCCCCCTCCCCACAACATCTCTCTGGGTCATCCCTGCTTGTCAGCCCCAAGCGTGTCATATCCTGCATCAGACATAGACTGGCATTTCGATTTTTACATGATATTATACATGTTTCAATGCCATTCTCCCAAATCATCACACCCTCTCCCTCTCCCTCTGAGTCCAAAAGTCCGCTATACACATCTGTGTCTTTTTTGCTGTCCTGCATACAGGGTCATCATTGCCATCTTCCTAAATTCCATATATATGTGTTAGTATACTGTATTGGTGTTTTTCTTTCTGGCTCACTTCACTCTGTATAATCGGCTCCAGTTTCATCCATCTCA
>NW_024071119.1:0-8567 GCF_014754425.2 Oryx dammah
CATTCTTTTCAAATCTAGTTCTGTTTAATTTAAAAATGTAGGAAACAGAGCATCAGAGATAGAGGTAAAAGTTTCTTCATAATGTTACAAGAATTTGGTCTTTAATACAATTTATGAAAAAGTTGAGAGATTTCGTCCTTTTTTTTTAACTTCAGGGAATTTAGCTTTAAGTTAAAAGTCTTTTTCACTGGTGAAATTGATTTTTTTTCCTTAATCTAGAGGAAGCGGACTCTGTAGCCCAGCAGAGGAGGCAGAGGAGGTCAAAGGGTAAACAGTTTGATGCCGCACATCTTGGGTTCAATCCTGGGCATGTGATCTCCAACCCTCCTATCCTCCCAACGGGGAGAATCCAGCAGTGGCTAAAGCTTAAAATACTTGAGAAAAACTTCAAACAAATGTCTGAGAGAGTCCCTAGAACATTTAGACTTTTCTGTTGCAGTCTTTGCTGTTCAATTATTTTTCTTTATAACAGGACAGAGGATGCAGGCACCACAGCTGCAAATTCCTTGAAGGGAGTTCTTTCTTTCCTGAGTGAGTAGTCTTTAATTAAGCTCTGAACGTGATCAAATCACACTTTTGCATTTAAGAAGACACCAAATGCCAAGTGGAGAAAACTTCCTTTTTAGTTTATTTTATTCTTGTTCAAAGAGTGAAATGAGAACCATGTTCTATAAGCTCTAACAGCCCTTCAGAGGCAAAAGTTCATTTTTCAAACTGGCTGCTTTGAGATTCATACACATGGTCTAGGAGTGGAGTACTTCTCCACAATTTCAGTATTGAGAAATGAACTATGGAGACCATCCCTAAGATTTAGGGTTTTAAAATAGGCTGAAAACTATTTCTCTCTAATATATTACTCTTCTAGCACTATGTTATAATTCTGGAGGTACCTCAAATTAGGCAAAATTCTGAAATTGAGGAGACAGTGTTGATTAAACTTACATTTTGGTAAAATGTGCACATGTATTATTTTAAAAATGGAAGTTTCTTAACTGTTATTGTTGTTTTCCACTTCAGTTCATCAAAGATAACATTTGCGAGGAGAAAAAAAAAATACAGAGTTCTACTCTGACTACAAATATAAAGCAATAAATAATTCTAAGTGACAGCCATCCTCTGGATTTTGTAAGATAGTAGGTTGTCAGAAAATAAATTCTAATTTATCTATATATTTTGTACTATTTTGCTAGTTGGGGGTTACTTAGAAGCAAGACTTAGCAATATCCACTACCAAATTTAGATCACTGGCTATTTAAGCAAGAATTGCCATAAACACTTTAACCAGCAGGCCCCGTAAAATAATATGAAGTAGTTTTATACTTTTTTTAATTAAAAAAGACTCCAGGACAATATGCACTTTAGGTTTATCTTTGTAAACTACTGTAAGTTAACAGAGGTTCACCGTTCACCCACAGCTTTTCACTCTTGCTTTTGTTTTTCACATAAATCTATTTATGAACACATTCATGTTTAAAACTATGCTGAAGAGTATCTTGTTTTCACCCTCAAACCATTATTTTTCCAGGATATCCTTTTTTGACTCTCCTTACCTAGTTACATATTTCTGATAATAACTTTTTCTTCTTCATTAAATAATATTTGTTTATTCATCTATGCTTCTATGCCACTATAGAATCAAAGTTCATTTTACAGAAATCACATAGTGCAAAGATGTTAAATAGAGATGCAAATAACCAATATGTTGAGTTCGCATGGATTGTGCCTCCAGGTAACCTAGACATCAGTTGGCTTAGTTTCAATGTTTGCCTATCACTAATCAAAGAAGTTATACCATGATTTTCCTTATCCCTTTTACTATTTTAGTATTTTGGGGTCTAGAAGTACAGATGGAAATGAATGTAAAAAGGATTCCATAAAGCATAAATATTCATTATTGTTCCCAATATGCTGCTTATTTTTCAGACCCTGCTGGGTCCTGCCAGAAAAACAGAGGGTGTTCACTGAGGGAGCATACTTAATGGAAAATCCGTTGCATTTTTCCTAATGCTCAAATTGGCAGTCTGTGTGTCATATGCTGAATACATAGAAATTCATGTACATGCATGGGGCAGTTCAACACAATCTGAGTAATATCCATAAACTTGATTTTCATATGTATTTTAATATCTGATAGGAAAGAAGAAAGGGAATACATATTTTATAAATAATGAGATCCAGTATGATTAATGATGTGTGCATTGTACATATTTATATGTACATATACATACATATGTATTTATGTATTATATGAATATATCCCATTTGTTTAACAAGACTTATTTAGTTAGAATCTAAAAATAAGGTGAAGCAGATTTTAATAAGCAAATCCATTTTAAAGATTTCTTTTCAACACATAATTACATTTCAAATAGACTAAGTATGTTTGATCAACCTCCTGTTCTCATAATACAGGTTTGACTATTGTTCTCTATTAATAATAATAAAACTATCAGAAACATTTTACTTCTCCTTTATAATTGGCCTCAATTATGCTAAACTATAAATTCAAACTACTTTACAAAACCAAAAAAGGAATCATTTATGAAAAAGAAAACTTATACATCTTTCTGGGAAAATTAGTGTTATTACCATTGAATTAAAGAACTAAAATAATATTACCAAGACTATGAGTTCCACTCTATTGAACTGGGAACTCCATCATTCCTAGTTGTGTAATACTTTAGCTCTTTTATTATGTTTCAAAAATCCATCTCACATGCTACATTATTCCACTTACTGAAAGACAGAAATGAGAAAAATAAACTACTCCTTCATTCTGAATACCTCATTTTTATAGTGTTGATTAGATAGTAATCAAGTGTGTAAAAAATTCTTAATTCAGAGTTTCTTCTTGAATCTTATCTTAAAGATCTGCAAGATGTGTAAAAATTACAGAATAGCAGGAATACATATTTTAAATACAAATAAAGTGTGACATTTAAAAGGAGTAGATAAATATCAAAAATAAGAGGATACTTGTAGGTTCTTTTTGTATATTAAATGTCTGGCAAATTTGTGGTTAAAGCAGTAATTATTAACAGGGGGAGAATTTCTTCCCAGGGAACACTTGGCAATGTGTCTGGAGACACATTTGGTTGTTGAACTTGGAGAGAGTAGAATGCTATGGGCATTTATGGGCCAGAGGCAAGGAAAGCCATTAAATATCCTACAATGCAGAGCTTTAGCAAGTAATTCTCTGGACCAAAATGGCAATACTACATAGACATTGGGAAAGTCTAGTTTAGAGTAATAGAGATGACTGTTGAGATGTTTTGCATATCAGACACTTTGGAGGTAGCAGCAATTACATAAATCTTCTTTGTTCCAGCCTAATATTTAATGCTGGGTTAGATATCATCTATCTTGTTTTCCCTATTTAATGAAACAAAGTTTATGGGTTGCTTGTGCTTAGCATAAGCAATATCCATGAAATTGGGTGTCCTGTATCAACTTCCACTGGCTGAACAAGGCAGAAACAAACCAGAAGCAATGTTCATGAGTGCTGAAATGTCCTAAGGAAACTTCTTTTCAGAATTATTGCAATAGTTCAATAAAAGCAGCCAAATGAACAATGCAAGAAATGTCACGAAATTTAAACCAAAGGTTTACTGCAAATCAGGGTTTGCAGAATCTTTCTATTGATTATGGTGTAACTGCCATACAAACACTGTTCTCCTCAACTACATCCTATACAGAATGGGTAACTTTTCTGGAGATGTACTGTACATTTTAGAAATTGAAAAAAGTAAAGAAAAATCTATCATTTTGGTTGAAGAATAATTGCAGAAAATGATATAAATACTTCTATTTCTTGAACTGCACATACAGAAATGCATGGGTATCTTGAAGAGTATACTTTGATAATGTAAACTAAGCCCTTTCCTGTGATGCACTTGAGTAGCCAAGACAGGATGAATACAAAGCTTGTGCTTGAGACAATAATTCAAGGCCCAAAATTGTTTATCAGATTTAGAGAGATGGTCATTGGTGACCTTTGCTAGAGAAGCTATGCTGAAAGCTTCTAAAAGCCATAATGAAATAATGTGGTAGGAGGATCTTCTAGTCAGACCCATATTCTTGGGGTGTTTAGTCAGCAGGCAGCTCAGGCAATTAGTTATTTCAAAGTGAGGATCACTTTCAGAAACCCCATGCCCCAGGGGCCCCACACCAGGCTACTGAGCAAGGCAGAGGTATTTTCGGCCCAATGTGTGATGTCCTGATAGGAAATTGTTGTTTAGTCACCAAGTCGTGTCCAACTCTTTTGCGACCCCATTGACTGGAGCCCACTAGGATCCTCTCTCTAAGGGATTTTCCAGAGAAGAATACTGGAGTGGGCAGCCATTTCCTTCTCCAGGGCATCTCCCCAGCCCAGGAATAGAACCTATGTCTCCTGCATTGCAGGTGGATTCTTTACCACTGAACCACCAGGGAAGCCCATCCTGGTAGGCAACAGGCCTGCCAAATTTCTTGCTGGCTTGACTGAGATTTCAACCAGCTAACATCCACTTGTTTCTCCTTCTACCCAATCCTGTGTCTTCTCTTTTTTTCACAGGAGTTGAGCCCCGAAAAGTATCTTGCATCTCAAACTCCACCTCAATGTCTGCACTAGAGATTCCAAACTCTGACAAATAAGTTCAGGAATTGAAAAACATGGAGATGCATTTAGAAATCTCTTTCACTTAAAAATTTATCTGGTTATGTGGCAGTCTGAATGGGAGAGGAGTTTGGGGGAGAATGGATTCATGTATATATATGGATAAGTCACTTTGCTGTCCACCTGAAACTATCATCACATTGTTAATTTGCTATGTTCCAATATAAAACAAAAAGTTTTTAAAAAGTTTACTTGCAATGGAGGAGAGGAGGTAGTAGCAACAGGAGGAAACAGTGTTAAGGGAGAGGTTGTATTATTTTAATGTTTTGGGGTGAGGGTACAGGAAGGATTTGAGAATAATAAAGTGAACACAAACACAAGATATAACATAAACAATGAGAATCACCACTTTATAAACAACGTTCTTCTTCACAATAAGATTGTGGAAGTTAAAGATGTTTAGCTTTTATAGAAACCTGTAGTATGATGTAGGTATTTTCTTTCTGTTTTATTTTATTTTTAATGATGCCTAGAGGACTGCCTGGGAAATAGAAAAACTGAAGATTTCTTGAAATTGAAGGCATTATCTCATACTAAAATCATTAATGAATGTAATTTGCCAACAATATTTCTGTTCTAATGATCAAATTGATTATTTTAATTGAGGCTGGAATTAGAACTACTAGTTCTGCCTTAGTCCAGAAAATACACACATTGGTGCATACAAACAGAGATGGGACATAACAAGCTGTTTCAGTCTAGTATTTGCAGATTCTAACCTTTGCCCATAGAGTCAGGCTAGAGCATCTTATCATTACTGACTTACAAAAATATGCTTGCTAACAAAGGAGGCTATAATTCATGATTCTACAAAAAGAAATCTACTTTCAGATGGTGTGCTTGTAATGTGTCTCTGTTGCAAGGAAAAGTAAAAGCCACTGAAAAACTGAAGATCTTTATAAATTCACACATCTAGAAATACTGAAGATGGGTTGACATTTCTTAGACATTTTATTGCAATTGAAAATTATCTGAAGTAGCATGAAGGTGGTGAGAACGAAAGAAAATGAAAGTCACACAGTCATGTTTGACACTTTGTGACCCCATGGACTATACAGTACATGGAATTCTCCAGGCCAGAATACTGGCTTGGGTAGCCTTTCCCTTCCCCAGGAGATTTTCCCAACCCAGGCATCGAACCCAGGTCTCCCGCATTGCAGGAGGATTCTTTACAAGCTGAGCCACAAGGGAAGGTAGTAAAGACAACAACAACAACAAATACAAGTCCCAAGTAGCTTATATAGCCTTTGCAGTCTGTCAAGTTGCTATTTATATAGCACGATGACAGTAAAATAATCTACATAATACATAATAGCAATACGAAAGTACTTTATGTTATATTCACTGTTAGTAATAAACACAAATTCTTTAGTTAACCAATGTACAGACAAGGAGGTTTTCATCAATGCACATGTTAGTAATAGCAGATAAACTAATAACATGGTAAACAGCTAACTAAATAACTTTAATACTGCTTTTGAACTGTGGTGTTGCCTTGGACTGCAAGGAGATCCAACCAGTCCATCCTAAAGGAAATCAGTCTTGAATATTCATTGGAAGGACTAATGTTGAAGCTGAAACTCCAATACATTGGCCACCTGATGCCAAGAACTGATTCACTAGAAAAGACTCTTATGCTGGAAAAGATGGAAGGTAGGAGGAGAAGGGGACAACAGAGGATGAAATGGTTGGATGCCATCATGGACTCAATGGACATGAGTTTGAGTAAGCTCTGGGAGTTGGTGATGGACAGGAAAGTCTGGTGTGTTGTAGTCCATGGGGTCTCAAAGAGTTGGACACAACTGAGCGACTGAACTAACTAACTTCCCTAGTAGAGCATTTGACAGAATCATGGGGGAAAAAAAAATCCATATACTGTGTGTGAATACACATACCACATGCATGTTGTTGTTTAGTTGCTCAGTCATGTCCAATTTATGTATATCTGCATATATAGAATATATGTCTTTTTTTCTTATTATATGTGAACAGGCTACCATCTTTCCACTGTGTATTTCAGAAAAATTTTCCCCAGGTTTATGAAAGCAGATGCTATTTACATATTCTGCTTATGTTTACAGCTCAGCCTCCAAGGCACATCAGCTACAAAATTTACCATGGTTGTGATATTTTCTCTTCTACTTAAATGTCCACTTTCTTGAAGATCGATTAGATTCATTGTGGACTCAATCTAAAGAATCCCTTAAGGTGTCAGCCACACCTTTATTTTTAAACCTATGTTCTGATTTGGTATTTTAAATAATATAAAACCAAGGAATACATACTAATTCAGTTTACCTAAAAAGTTATGTTTTTATGAACATGTCCTGTGTTGGAAGGGGTGAGGCAGGCTTAAGAGGGAGGGCATATATTTGCAGTTATGACTGATTCACATTGTTCTATGGCAGAAACCAACACAACATTGTAAATCTATTATCCTCCAATTTAAAAAAAAAAGAGTTATCTTTTTTGAACATCAGTAGGGTGAATTTTGGCCCCTTCCTTTAGATGGCCAAAACTGATGAGATATTTAAAATTTTGCATTTGTGTCAGTTAAACATATGAAGATTTCTCAGATTAGGGCATCAATAGTCTAGAATTTGAGTTTCTTGACTTTCCCACTCTGTTCACTTGCCTTCGTTGATTGTATTGGCAGCAATACTTTCATTTTCTTTTTTTCTACTTCCTTTTACATTTTTTAAACAGTAGTAAACAAAACCACTATATCCCTGGGGCCTAACCCATTGATTTGGCATAACATGTCTTTAGCAAATATTTGTTGACTAAATAGTAACATTATCAACCTAGAGTCTTAAATATCTCACCTACTCATTATTAACATCTTAGGCAAATTTCATGATTGATTTCAAGATATTCAGTTGAACTCATTGTCTGCCCATAATTTTCCACCCTCCCATTCCTAGACTGTGCTTCTCATATCAAAACTGTCAGCCATACTTGTGAACATGTGAAAAGTGTAAAGAAGCAGCAGAAAGGGAGAAGATTCATAAATGTATTATATGAATTCAGATTTTTTAAACCAGAGGTGTGAGGACCACTGGGAATCTAACCTATTCCTTTCGCATAAGTCAATTATTTCACTTGAAATGGGATTGAATTTAGTCTAAGGAATTTAAAGAGTAAAACCAAACCAAATTTGATATATAGGAAGGAAAGGGTAAATATGCTGCTAGTCATATAAAAGACATTTTATATTAGATCTTTTTAAAATGAAATG
The DNA here is from genome assembly GCF_014754425.2 of Oryx dammah. Lineage (NCBI taxonomy): Eukaryota > Metazoa > Chordata > Mammalia > Artiodactyla > Bovidae > Oryx > Oryx dammah. The sequence continues at coordinate 7,893 of NW_024071119.1, forward strand.
TAATATATCAGCAGATAATATGTTCCCTGTCACATTAGCAGTTGGTAGGAATATTTTATAGAAATATAAAACACTGTGAATTAAACCAGATGACAATCTCAGAATAACTCTTACAAAACTGTTGCTAAGTTCTTCTGAACTTGATCACGTTTCTGTGTCTCTATCTCTAAAACAGTAACTATCATATCTACAAGTCAATATTTTACTACTTTTTTCTTTTTTGCTTTCTTTTTTTTAAAATTTATTTATTTTTAATTTTTACTTTACAATTCTGTATTGGTTTTGGCATAGATTGACATGAATCCACCACAGGTGTACATGCGTTCCCAAACATGAACCCCCCTTCCACCCCCCTCCCCACAACATCTCTCTGGGTCATCCCTGCTTGTCAGCCCCAAGCGTGTCATATCCTGCATCAGACATAGACTGGCATTTCGATTTTTACATGATATTATACATGTTTCAATGCCATTCTCCCAAATCATCACACCCTCTCCCTCTCCCTCTGAGTCCAAAAGTCCGCTATACACATCTGTGTCTTTTTTGCTGTCCTGCATACAGGGTCATCATTGCCATCTTCCTAAATTCCATATATATGTGTTAGTATACTGTATTGGTGTTTTTCTTTCTGGCTCACTTCACTCTGTATAATCGGCTCCAGTTTCATCCATCTCA
>NW_024071120.1:0-8564 GCF_014754425.2 Oryx dammah
GGAAAGACTAGAGATCTCTTCAAGAAAATTAGAGATACCAAGGGAACATTTCATGTAAAGATGGGCTTGATAAAGGACAGAAATGGTCTGGACCTAACAGAAGCAGAAGATATTAAAAAGAGGCGGCAAGAATACACAGAAGAACTGTACAAAAAAGATCTTCATGACCCAGATAATCATGATGACGTGATCACTCATCTAGAGCTAGACATCTTGAAACGTGAAGTCAAGTGGGCCTTAGAAAGCATCACTACGAACAAAGCTAGTGGAGGTGATGGAATTCCAGTTGACCTGTTTCAAATCCTGAAAGATGATGCTGTGAAAGTGCTGCACTCAATATGGCAGCAAATTTGGAAAACTCAGCAGTAGCCACAGGACTGGAAAAGGTCAGTTGTCATTCCAATGCCAAAGAAAGGCAATGCCAAAGAATGCTCAAACTACCGCACAATTGCACTCATCTCACATGCTAGTAAACTCATGCTCAAAATTCTCCAAGCCAGGCTTCAGCAATACGTGAACCGTGAACTCCCTGATGTTCAAGCTGGTTTTAGAAAAGGCAGAGGAACCAGAGATCAAATTGCCAACATCCACTGGATCATAGAAAAAGCAAGAGAGTTCCAGAAAAACATCAATTTCTGCTTTATTGACTATGCCAAAGCCTTTGACTGTGTGGATCACAAGAAACTGTGGAAAATTCTGAAAGAGATGGGAATACCAGACCACCTGACCTGCCTCTTGAAAAATCTGTATGCAGGTCAGGAACCAACAGTTAGAACTGGACATAGAACAACACACTGGTTCCAAACAGGGAAAGGAGTACATCAAGGCTGTATATTGTCACCCTGCTTATTTAACTTCTATGCAGAGTACATCATGAGAAACGCTGGGCTGGAGGAAACACAAGCTGGAATCAAGATAGCCGGGAGAAATATCAATAACCTCAGATATGCAGATGACACCACCCTTATGGCAGAAAGTGAAGAGGAGCCAGAAAGCCTCTTGATGAAAGTGAAAGAGGAGAGCGAGAAAGTTGGCTTAAAGCTCAACATTCAGAAAACGAGGATCATGGCATCCGGTCCCATCACTTCATGGGAAATAGATGGGGAAACAGTAGAAACAGTGTCAGACTTTATTTTTGGGGGCTCCAAAATCACTGCAGATGGTGACTGCAGCCATGAAATTAAAAGACGCTCACCTTTGGAAGAAAAGTTTTGACCAACCTAGATAACATATTCAAAAGCAGAGACATTACTTTGCCGACTAAGGTCCATCTAGTCAAGGCTATGGTTTTTACTGTGGTCATGTATGGATGTGAGAGTTGGACTGTGAAGAAGGCAGAGCACCGAAGAATTGATGCTTTTGAACTGTGGTGTTGAAGAAGACTCTTGAGAGTCCCTTGGACTGCAAGGAGATCCAACCAGTCCATTCTGAAGGAGATCAGTCCTGGGATTTCTTGGGAAGGCACCTCATGCAAAGAGTTGACTCATTGGAAAAGACTCTGATGCTGGGAGGGATTGGGGCCAGGAGGAGAAGGGGACGACAGAGGATCAGATGGCTGGATGGCATCACGGACTCGATGGACGTGAGTCTGAGTGAACTCTGGGAGTTGGTGATGGACAGGGAGGCCTGGCGTGCTGCGATTCATGGTGTCACAAAGAGTCGGACACGACTGAGCGACTGAACTGAATTGAACTGAATGGAGAAACAGACATAGAGAACAGACCTACAGACAAGGTGAGAGGAGAAGAAGAAGGGGATATGTATGAACAGAGTAAGATAGAAATTTACAATACCATGTGTAAAACAGATAGCCAATGGGAATTTGCTGTAAGACTCAGGGAACTCTGTGACAGGCTGAAGGGCTGTGTGGGAAGGGAGATGGGAGGGAGGTCTGGGAGGAAGGGGACGTGGGTGTACCTATGGCTGATTCTTGTTGAAGTATGACAGAAAACCACAAAATTCTGTAAAGCAATTATCCTTCAATTAAAAAAAATTTTTTTAATTTCTTTTTTTTTGGCCACATGCACAGCATGTGGGATCTTAGTTCCCCCACAATAGATTGAACTGGTATCCCCTGCATTGGAAGCACAGAATCTTAACTGCTGGACCACCAGGGAAGTCCTATTAATGACTCTTTTAATGACCCCTCAGTCATAGAGAAGGGAAACATTCTCTGCCTTCTCTCATAATGTAGCAAGAGAGAATAACTTCACCTTAGAACACTGCATTCCCCACAAAGGGCAACTTTGGCTTATACCATCTTCCCCTTCTGAGGAAGGGGATAATGGTGAGGGTAGCATTGATTTTCCTAACTGATACCTCTCACTGGATCCAGTGGGGAAGGGAGAGATTCCAAAAGCCGATGTTTTCTCAAACATGAGTGTGTTATCTTTAGCTGTATATCCTTAGCTCTGAGCTCAAAAACAGGATCTCATTTTACTTAAAGTGAAAAATCCCTGATATAAACAGTAATATGGGTTGGACTCCTTTCCAATGCTGTTTCATATAATTAGCAGTTTAAGTGCCTCACTTCTGGTAGTGACTCTCAAATATATGTATAAGACAAATTTTACAAATTTCAGTATTGGTTGGATTTTTTAATAGTCTAGTTTATTACTTTTAACAAACCATTTTCACATATACTGTGCCACTTAATTGTCTGGGCTATCGCTGATCCACAATCCTATCCAGAGATTACACTGGAAAATTCCAGAGTACCCCGGATTCCTAGTTAACTTTCCAATTTTCCTTCCTTCTCAAAGTGCACAGCCTCCTTTCCAGACCCACAAGAATTCTAATCAGAGCTGATTCTAGATTAAAACCTGTTTTAGGAAAGAATACCTTTTCATCAATTTTATTCCCCATTAATTTGGCAGGTAGATTATTTCTAACAATTGCATTTGAAATCTGTCTCAGGATTTTTGTACTCTCTGCATATCTACCATTATTTGTCTTTGTTACAATATAAGAAAAAGCACATCTTAGAATTTAAGGTGTATATATTGATAGTTGGTTTCTGCTACTAAGGGAAAGTTAAATAAGTAGCCCATGGAAGGGGCCCTGTGTAACTGACCCCTCCATGATTCTATTTCCTCCTCCTTTTAATTCTTACAACCTTGGCTAGTATGCCATTTGGATTGTGATGGAAACTAAAATAAAAGTCTGTGGATTTCCTCATATAGATAATATAATGGTTAGGAATAGGATGCTGCTGTTGCTAAATCACTTCAGTCGTGTCCAACTCTGTGCGACCCAGTAGACGGCAGCCCACCAGGCTCCTCCGTCCATGGGATTTTTCAGGCAAGAGTACTGGAGTGGGGTGCCATTGCCTTCTCCGAGGAATAGGATAGCAGCACTTAAAATCCTCCTGTATCTTGAAGGTTTCCTTCAAAATTCACAATCCTAAACATCACATTAGGAGAAATAATATCCTGATCGCAGAAGGTGATATATCTTCTAGATAAACTTTAGAGAAAGACTGAAATACATTAGTGACGGTTTAGGTGGAGATTGAGGGATAAAAACAGACATAGCATAATGAATTCCAGAACTCAATTATCTCCTTGTGTGTGTGTGTATAACATGCTCCAGAGGATGAAATAAGCAATATCTTCTAAAAAAAAGAAATGTTTAGGGCACTTGGCAGTCATACAGAAGCTATCACAGCTGCTTTTCCACATTTATTATTAAACATTATCCCCAAGGTCAGAACTCAGTTTGCCTTTTAGTTTCTTCACACTAAATGTCTTTCTTTCTTCCCGTAAAGTTTCTAATGTCTTCCTTATTTTCCCTCACTTGGTCCCCTTCTTCAATTTTTATTACACAAATTCTTGAAAAATTATTCTATTACTTTCTTTAAAATGGTACAGAGAATATTGTCAATATATCAATTGTTAATAGCAAAAAATAAATATGTAGAATGTTTCACTTTGAAGTTTTAAATTATGAAAATGCTACTCACCTTCTCTATCTTCAGGAAATAGTAAGATAGCAGTGAAATTGTAAACTCTTCAAAATATAGGAGTAATTTTATTTATTCCTATAAAAGTGAACATACTTTCTCAAGATCTATTTCTCCCAAATTTGTGTAAGTAACTTCAACTGGCTAACAGTGAGGGTTTTACCCCAAATAATAAAATGGCTTTAACTGCCTCATTAACTTTCAAAAAACTTGAGAAGCATTGTTGACCAAAATTAATTCCAAATAAATTGTTTAAATATAATAAATAATTGAAAAGTTAGAAGAAATTTGAACTAAATATTTATTAAATGTTTGGATCTGAATGTTCTTTGTAGCCCTCAGGATTTTCATATTCATAAATGTGCCTTAGAGCCAAAGACACAGTAGGTATTCCATGTATACCTGCTGAACCGGAGATAACCAGATAACCTTGTAGGCTTCAAAGTTAAAAAAAAAAAAACAAAAAAAACAAAAAACTTTCTCAAGGAAAATAGGAAACAATTGACTAAGTTTTTAAAATTTAATTTTAGTATATTAAAATTATAATTAACAAAATGAAAGATAGTGAACTGAAAGAATATTTGAAGCAAATAGGAGAGATGAAGAGTAAAAATAAATTTTAAAAAGAGTAGAAATCTTTATTAAAAAGCTATTCCATTTATGAGAGCACCAAAAAGAATAAAATATTTAGGAATAATCTTAACCAAGGAGGTGAAAAACTAAAACACTGAAAACTAGAAAACACTGCTGAAAGAAATTAAATACACAAATAAATGGAAAGATATTCTGTGTTTACAGATTGGACGATCTTATATTATTAAGATATCAATACTATCCGGTGATACTACAGATCAATGCAATCCCTATCAAAATCTCAATGACACTTTTTTTGCAGAAATAGAAAAATTTATCCTAAAACTCAGATGGAATCTCCAGAGACCCTGACTAGCCAAACGAATCTTAAAAGTGAAAAGACCAAAGTTGAAAGTCTCACATTTCCTGATTTCAAAATTTACGGTAGTCAAAATAAAGTGGTACTGGCATAAAGATGGATATATATACACAAATGTAATAGAATGGAGAACCTAGGGAAAAAACTCACATATATAATAAAATAACTTCTTGACATGGGTGCCAAGATCTTTCAATGGGGAAAGAATAGTTTTTTTAACAAATGCTGGGAAAAATGAATATCCAATGCAAAAGAGTGAAGTCCAACCCTTACCCTATATATATACACTATATATAAAAATTATACACTATATATACTATAGTGTATATATATATAGTGTCTACTATATATATATACACTATATATAAAAATTAGCTGAAAATTGATTAAAGACCTAAATGTTATAGCTAAAAACTATAAAAAGATCTTAGGAGAAAACAGGTAAAAAGCTTCATGACTTTGGATTTGGCAATAATTTCTTGGATATGACACCAAAAACATAGGCAACAAAAGAAAAAATAAATTGTACTTCATAAAAATAAAAGATAAACTGAACTTCATCAAAACTAGAAACTTCTGTGTAAAGGACATTATCAAAGAGTGAAAAGTAAAGTTACAGAATGAGATAAAATATCATAAATCATACACCTGATAATGGATTAATATGCAGAACACATAATGAACTCCTACAACTTAACAACTTTAAAACTCCACCCAATTAAAAAATGGGCAAAGGACTTTAGTAATCCATTCTCTGAAGAAGGTATACAAATTGATAAGTAGAACATGAAAAGATACTCAACATCACTAATTATCAGGGAAATACAAATCAAAACTATATTGCAACAGCAACTCACACCCATTAGGATGGCTAATATTGAAAAAAAAGAAAGTTATGTGTTGGTGAGGATGTGGGGGAACTGAAATCTTCACGCACTCACTGGAGAAGACCCTGTTGCTGGGAAAGATTGAAGGCAGGAGGAGAACGGGACAACGGAGGATGAGAGGGCTGGATGGCATCACCGACTCAATGGACATGAGTTTGGGCAAACTCTGGGAGATTGTGAAAGACAGGGAAGCCTGGCGTGCTGCAGTCCATGGATCACAAAGAGTTGGACACGACTCAGCAACTGAACAACAACAACATCATGCACTGTTGGTGGGAATGTAAAGTGATGCAGCCACTGTGAAGCAGTTCCTCAAAAAATTAAACATAGAATAACCATATGATCCAGTCATTTCCCTTCTGGGTATATACCCAAAAGAATTGAAAGGAGGGACTTGAACTTTATTTGTACACCCATGTTCACAACAGTGTGATACACCGTAGCCAAAACATAGAAGCAAGCCAAGTTTTCATCAACAGGTGAAAGAACAAACAAATATGGTATGTGTATATATACACACATAACATGGATGACCTTACATTATGCTAAGTGAAATATGTTAGTCATAAAAGGATAAATATTAAACAACTCCACTTACTTGAAGTACTAAAAATAGTCAAATTTACAGAGATTGTAAGTAGAATGGTGGTTTCCATGGAATGGGACAAAGGGGCAATGAGGAGTTAAGAGTATAAAAGGCACACTTTTAATAGGTAAAGGAGAAAATGTTCACGAGATAGATGTTTGTAATAGTTGTACAACAAGTTGGATGTATTTAATACCACAGAATTGTAGCCTTAAAAATGGTTAAAATGGTAAATGTTAAGTTATATATATATTTAACCAATTAACAGCTGACTTGTGGCCACTCAAGTTCATATGTTGAAGCCCTAACCCTCATTGTGACTATATGGAGATAGGATCTTTAAGGGTGTTTGTTTTATAATGTGTTAGTCACTCAGTTGTGTCTGACTCTTTGCGACCCCATGGACTGTAGCCTGCCAGGCTTCTCTGTCCATGGAATTCTCCAGGCGAGAATACTGGAGTGGATTGCTATTCCCTCCTCCAGGGAAACTTCCCAACCCAGGGATCGAACTGTGGTCTCCTTCCTCACAGGAATATTCTTTACCGTTTGAGCTACAGGGGAAGTCTCCCTTTAAGCGGGTAAGTGAGGTTAAATGAGGTCATAAGGACAAGCCCTAATCCAATAGGAATAATGTCCTTATAAGAAGAGAAAGACACACCAGAACTGTCTCTGCACAGAGTAAAGGCCATGTGAGGACAAAGCAAGATGGTCATCGGCAAGCCAGATCTTGATCTTCCAGATTTCCTACCTCTAAAACTTCAGGAAAATAAATTTCTATTGTTTAAGACATCCAGTCTGTCCTATTCTGTTATGAGAGCCTGAGTAGACTAACATAACCACAGTTGTTGTTTTTTTTTAAGAAAAAAATCACTAATGATGTTTTGAACTGCAAAAATAATGCATTGATATGAAAAAATCCAAACCATACAAAGTGTAAAAAATCATAAGGGAGACTCTCATACCCCCCACCCCAGAATAACCAATGCCAATAGTTATAAGAATATCTATCAGAATACTTTGTGAGTACATGGGGCATATATATTTGAATTACAAACACTTTCTACTTCTAGTGCAAAAATCAGAGTAGGTCTGGATCAGAAGGAAGATATCTTCAAGTTTGTTAATGCCTAAAACATAATTTTACATATTCATACATTCCATTACCATTGTACATTTAGATTTTTTCTAGATTTTTTTCCATCATAAAATGTTAATAACTTCCTTACAGTCATTTAAAATTATTTCCATCCTCATATTTTTTAGATCCTAACATACAATGTCACGAACCTCATTCCATAGTTCATCAGGCACTCTATCTATCAGATCTAGGCCCTTAAATCTATTTCTCACTTCCACCGTATAATCATAAGGGATTTGATTTAGGTCATACCTGAATGGTCTAGCAGTTTTCCCTACTTTCTTCAATTTGAGTCCGGATTTGGTAATAAGGAGTTCATGATCTGAGCCACAGTCAGCTCCTGGTCTTGTTTTTGTTGACTGTATAGAGCTTCTCCTTCTTTGGCTGCAAAGAATACAATCAATCTGATTTCGGTGTTGACCATCTGGTGATGACCATGTGTAGAGTCTTTTGTGTTGTTGGAAGAGGGTGTTTGCTATGACCAGTGCGTTCTCTTGGCAAAACTCTATTAGTCTTTGCCCTGCTTCATTTCGCATTCCAAGGCCAAATTTGCCTGTTACTCCAGGTGTTTCTTGACTTCCTACTTTAGCATTCCAGTCCCCTATACTGAAACTTCAGGGAAATAAATTTCTATTGTTTAAGACATCCAGTCTTAAACAGGACATCTTTTTTGGGTGTTAGTTCTAAAAGGTCTTGTAGGTCTTCAAAGAACTGTTCAACTTCAGCTTCTTCAGCGTTACTGGTTGGGGCATAGACTTGGATAACTGTGATATTGAATGGTTTGCCTTGGAGACGAACAGAGATCATTCTGTTGTTTTTGAGATTGCATCCAAGTACTGCATTTCGGACTCTTCTGTTGACCATGATGGCTACTCCATTTCTTCTGAGGGATTCCTGCCCGCAGGAGTAGATGTAATGGTCATCTGAGTTAAATTCACCCATTCCAGTCCATTTTAGTTCGCTCATTCCTAGAATGTCAACATTCACCCTTGTCATCTCTTGTTTGACCACTTCCAATTTGCCTTGATTCATGGACCTGA
>NW_024071121.1:0-8561 GCF_014754425.2 Oryx dammah
AAGAAGATAAATCAGTATGTGTTGCTATCAGATATAAAGACGAATATTGTCAAGTGCCAATGAGCAGTTCAGGTTAGCAAGACTGAAGAAGGAGCTACGCAAAGAACAGGAAAAGGCTTCGAGGGGCTGCCCTACTCTGCATTGACTGAGGAGGCTCTGAGGGTAAGAATGTCACATGTGAGGCTCCCTGGCAGTTTCTTTTTGAAAAAGTTTGGAGTTCCATTAGAATTAGGAGAAGACGATGGTAGCAGTAGCAAAGAAACTCCTACCAGGGGAATTAGAGCAGTGAAATGTAACAGGGATGGATTTTAGATTCAGACAGACATGGGTTTAAATCCCAGATCCATTTTTTCAATTGTATGTCCTTGGGCGAGATACACAACCTTTCTCAGGCTCACAGAGAGCCTTTGTAAGGATGACAGATGGTACATGTGAAGAGAAATATATGATAACTGTCATCATCATCATAAGAACAGTCCAACCTTATTAGTGGCAGACTATGGAACAACCTAGAGATTGTCACCACTTTCGGTTACAAGGTCATAAAGCATACAAAAGGCTATCCATATTTGCACACATCCTGTAGGTCTAATGCTCTGAGGAAAAGCTTGGGAAATGATAACCTAGTCCATCTTTTTTATTCTACACACCAGTCACAGAAGGCCAGATATGGAATTTTAAACCAGGCCCAACCACGGGGAGGGGCTTCCCCAGTGGCTTAGTGGTTAAGAAGTGTTGCTCAGTCATGTCCGACTCTCTGGGACCTCATGGACTGTAGCCCGCCAGGCTCCTCTGTTGATGGGATTCTTCAGGCAAGAATACTGGAGTGGGTTGCCATTCCCTTCTCCAGGGGACCTTCCCAGCCCAGGGATAGAACCTAGGTCTCCTGCACTGCAGGTGGATTCTTTATCATCTGAGTCGCCAGTGGTAAAGAATCTACCTGCAAGGCAGGAGACTCAGGAGATGCACGTTCAATCCCTGGGTCAGGAAGATTCCCTGGAGGAGGGCAGGGCAAGCCACTCTGGTATTCTGGTCCAGAGAAACCCATGGACAGAGGAGCCCCAGCCTACAGTCCACAGGGTTGCAAAGAGTTGGACACGACAAGCAACTGAGCACATTCAACCACAATGAAAGTCATAAATATCCAAATTGCCAGGACCAGAACCCCATGGAAAATAAGACCAAAGACTGTGATAAATGTTTTGAGGGGCAAACTGTCCCCTGGTTTGGATGGAAGCAGAGATGTCTGGGCAGCCTCTTATTTTCCCTGTCAGCAGGATCTGAGCTGTGCCTTGGCTGAGAAAGAGCAGTTTCCACTTGGATACCCTCTGGTCCTTGATTATACTTCCCCGATTGACAAGTAGTGGAATGCTTTGTCTTACTGAACCCAAATCAGACATCGATTGACAGAGTATGAGTTTTCCATATCTGTAAAACTGAGATTTTGTGGCTGTTTAGTGCTTACTTGTGTCTGACTCTTGGCGATTCCATGAACTGTAGCCCACCAGGCTCCTCTGTCCATGGGATTTCCCAGGCAAGACTACTGGAGTGGGTTCAGGTCCTTCTCCAGGTTATCTTCCCTACCCAGGGCTCGAAACTGCATCTCCTGAATTGCAAGTGGATTCCTTACCACTGAGCCACCAGGGAAGCCCCAAACTGAGATAAGATATACCTAACTTCCCATCATTCAGAAAACGAAGATCATGGCATCCAGTCCCATCATATCATGGGAAATAGATGGGGAAACAGTGGAAACAGTGTCAGACTTTATTTTGGGGGCTTCAAAATCACTGCAGATGGTGACTGCAGCCATGAAATTAAAAGACGCTTACTCCTTGGAAGGAAAGCTATGAACCTAGATAGCATATTCAAAAGCAGAGACATTACTTTGCCGACTAAGGTCCATCTAGTCAAGGCTATGGTTTTTCCAGTTGTCATGTATGGATGTGAGAGTTGGACTGTGAAGGCTGAGTGCCAAAGAATTGATGCTTTTGAACTGTGGTGTTAGAGAAGACTCTTGAGAGTCCCTTGGACTGCAAGGAGATCCAACCAGTCCATTCTGAAGATCAACCCTGGGATTTCTTTGGAAGGAATGATGCTAAAGCTGAAACTCCAGTACTTTGGCCACCTCATGCAAAGAGTTGACTCATTGGAAAAGACTTTGATGCTGGGAGGGATAGGGGGCAGGAGGAGAAGGGGACGACAGAGGATGAGATGGCTGGATGGCATCACTGACTTGATGGATGTGAATCTGAGTGAACTCCTGGAGTTGGTAATGAACAAGGAGGCCTGGCGTGCTGCGATTCATGGGGTCGCAAGGAGTCGAACATGACTGAGCGAATGAACTGAACTGAACTGAACTTCCCATCAGAGGATTTACCATGAAACATTTGAGCCTTAAGGCTTATTAGATGGGTCTTTCACTCAGATGGGCCTCTTTTACAAATTTTTGTTAATTTCTATATTCATTCAAATAAATAGTTGGCATAGTAAATTTATATTTTCTTTCTTTCTTTTTTGGCCACACTAGTTAGGATAGTTTGTGTCCAGCTTTTGGAATCTTAGTTTCCCAGACCAGGGATTGAACCCAGGTCACAGTGGTGAAAGCACCCAGTCCTAACCCCCAGACCACCAGAGAATTCCCCAGTACTGTCTTTCTTAAAGAACCGCTTCTCCCACTTCTGACCCCAGGCAACCTGGATTCCACACTCATGAGACATGTTAAATGATCCAACTGGAAGCTCCATGAGGGCTGGAATCCCCTGCACCTAGCATTCAGAGCCTATCAAGAAAGATTTGTTGAGGTTCACTGTTTAGAGATCATGTACATTATGCCCTTGGCAACTGGTCCTCATTACATGTTTTTTGTTTGTTTAATGAGTGTCAAACAGAGGCAGAAAGGAAAATTGTATCCAAAGGTATTTATATGCAGAACTATGCAAATGTCATTGGTTTTGAACCAACCCACCATATTTATGAAGAACAGTCAACATCACAGGGAACAAATCACAGGCTTGGAAATGTACACTGATCCCTTTGCTCCAAAACGAATTGGCTCTTTCCTTTGCTGTCACATAGCCTATCCCTTCTTTGGAAGGTAGCTGCTGCAGTCTGCCCTTATTTGCAAGAGCGTGACAACGGGGAGTTTGATGCCACGTTAATCATATTCTAAGCTCCATCCAGTGCAGGTGAAATCATTAGAACAGCAAACACTCCGGTCTGATGTTCCTTAAGAGATGGGTGATTTTCTCACTCGGTGGTGATTGACATTCTTTTTCGTAATGATGGTGAGTCTGGGGCCCTCCAGTGAAAACCATCAGGAGACAGTTGGAAGAACAGGAATAGTGGCATGTGTGCACTCTGTGTGTGTGTGTGTGTGTGTGTGTGTGTAGCGTGCATGTGTGTGCACTTTGTTAGAACTGCCTCTGTAAATGGAAACCCAGCTGAACCCTCTGGGAATAGCAATTCAGCGCAGCAGTCAGTGCCCGAGCTATTAATATAACGAGCACTAAAGCAGTGCAGGCGTGAGAGGCTGTGCTCTTTCCTCCTCCGCACCTCCATTCTCTCTAGAATCCTTCCTAGAAGGCACTCACCCTGCTCATCATTATCCTAAAGAATGGCTGGAATGCGAGGCGGGCTGGAACAAACCCCTGCTGCTTATGAGTTCTTAAGGAAACGAAGGCAGAGGGACAGCCCAGCTTATAAACACTGGGAACAAGACGTCAGCGCCATACGCTGCTGGACTGAAACACTGGGCTATTTATCACACAGAGCCCCATCTGTTCAAGGTGGAGGAATGCTATTTGCTTGGGGAGGAAAGGAAGAATTGATAGCAATATTCCCTAGCTTTTTCATTAGAGGGTTTGAAAAATAGCCTTTCAAGAGAAGGACACCTTTATGTTCCAATTGAGTTATGAATTTAAAAGCATCACTTGGCTGAGGTTCATTACCTAGTTTAGCCAACCCTAGTATGCAACAGGACTCCAGACCTTTCCTTTGAGAATTCTACTCTGTGAATGAGTCCCCTGAATATTTGACAATTTTCTGCTGGCAAAAGAAAAGAGATTTGGCTTATTATTTTATGGTGGGCAGAATTCAAAGGGCAGAAGGAAGGAAAATAATAGTTGCTTTCAATAAAACAAGAGAACATTTGCAGAAAGCATAGCTTTTGCAGGAAACATACGGACGGTCATCTCAGTCCTCAGCAAGGAGTGTTTTTGATGATGATTATCCAAGACTGGGCTTCCCAGGTGGTGCTAGTGGTAAAGAACCCGCTTCCCAACGCAGAAGACATAAGTGATTTGGGCTCGATCCCTCAATCGAGAAGATCCCCTGGAGGAGGGCATGGCAACCCATTCCAGTATTCTTGCCTGGAGAATCCCATGGACCGAGGAGCCTGGCGGGCTACGGTCCATAGGATCACAAAGAGTCAGACACAACTGAAGCCGCAGCATGTAAGCATCCAAAATTAACTAAGTCCTTCCTTTATCCCCAGTTTTCCGAAAACTTATAATTAAGTGCCTTGGTGTAGGCCTTATTATTATCATCACTCTCATCATCTTCATTGTTTTAGTAAGCAAGTTTTTTACCAGTATCTTTCCTTGAAGAAAGCCATCTTACTCTTCTGTGTAGTACCAGTGGGGATGCCGATAGAGGTGTCCCCTCTTCCCTGACTCTAAGAGTAAATGGACTCCAGCCAGCCACAGTGATAGTCTCAGGGATGATTTGTGACTTGTGACCCCAGCTTCACTACTCAGAGTTGCTTCTGAAGACAGAAGCTTGTTTTCCTCTGGAGTTGTTGAACTAGAAAGATGTGAACTTGGAGTGACTGTATAAGATATTTTCTGTTGTGTTTCTGATATCACAACCAAAATCTCTGACAAATACAGTCCACTTGATAGATTCAAAAACAATGTTCAGAGATACCAAAGGATTTTTACTAAGGTCTCATAATGAAGCAAGTATTTAGGTTCTTATTGTTTAACCAAGATATTTCATAACTGAACAAGCTAGCACCCAGTGTCTTATTCTAATATAAGCAGATTTTCTTGGAAGTGCTGGGAACAGACCACAGTTCACCAGATTTTTAGTCCATGTTGACCTCAAGGGATAGTTCTTGGATCTTTGCATGAATGGTCAAGGCCAAGGATATTTTATGGCTCTGGTGTGAGGGAGTGGTGGAAATTTGATGTGACAGACAGTAGAGCTGTTGAAAATAAGTGACAGGTCCTCTTGTTCGACTGATCCACTTGGATTGGCTTCCCCCAAATAGCTGACTGGTTCAGGGCTGTTTCCTACCTAGGTAGGGGACCCATGGATAATTGGAGGAAAACAATTTAGATTGGCTTTGCTCAAGTTAAATTTAAGTAACCCCCTTTTTCCTTGATGCCCTTTCCTTAGGCTTATCTCTCCTTGTCTCTTCCTGCCACTAGAACACTAAGGTTTAGAGAACTGATATTTTAAACAAAAGAAGAAGAAGTGATATTAAAGTCAGGGCTTGGAGCAGGGATGATAAATGGGTTTGAACTTATCACTGCATTTTTTTGTTTTTGTTTTTGTAATTATATAGAAGGCTATTTCGAGGACCCTTATGATTTAATCTTGCTCAGCAAGAGAAAGCAAGCAACATGATTAATTAGTAATATATTCCAAAACAGCTACTGTTTTAGGTGGATTCCACAAAAACTGACTCTGAGATTTAGAGACTTGCTTGCAGGAAGTATCCCGAAGAACAACACTTGTAAGGAAACGAGGGAGGTAATAGGAGACATTGCCGTGGCCTTGGCCAATTTCATGGGGGAATCTGGAACTGGCTGTCCCAAATCAGCCGAAGTGCCAGGCCTGAACACTAACCCCTTTCCCCAACTCTCCCCAACACTGACCCTGGAGGGATGTAACCTTGGAGAAGGATGCAACTGTAAGCCATCAGCAGCCAACATTCCTAGCACTTGGGGGAATGCATGTGTGGGTCCTGAAGGGAGGTCTGGGTGGCATTCGATAGTATGCACCAGAGCCACAGACGTGGGACTGGCCATTTATGTGTGGGATATTGGTTGTTCTGACCTAGGGAAGAAGCACAAAGGACTTATTCTGCACTTAAAGTATAAGCCTTAGCCAGAGGAACAAGTTAAGGCGATGTAACCAATAAGATCCAGCCTAGCTCCCTAGAGATCAATACTGAGGTTTGGGATCCAAAGTCATTTTCATCAAGTGTTCCTGAGCCTATGCACATGTGTCTCTTGAAAAACATATGGGAGGACAGCTGTTTCATTAGCAACTGGAGAGGGTTTAGGAATCTGGGGCCCTGAGTTCTGGGATCATTTGAAGCCTAGTTGTTCTCTACAATTCTATTTATTCTCAATCCCCTCAACATTCCTTATAGCCTCTCCCAAACTTTTAACTAAAAGAAACTCTGGGCATAGCCTGTCTACGGGGCCAGTGTTAGAATCAGAATGTTCTATAGACCCACAAGTCAAACAAAATAAAGAACACCGTGCTTGTAACATAATATTTTTTAAAGGAATAAGGAAGCCATTTCTAAAACAAGTGAAAAGATACTCTTTCTTCAAATAGGAGTACATCTCTAGATTGTTTTTTAACATTTAAGTAATTGTATTCAGTGTTGGCTACCAACAGCCTAGTAAAAGTAAAGGTGCTTGCTTGCGCTCAGTTGCTCAGTCATGTTCAACTCTTTATGACCCCATGGACTGTAGCCCACCAGGCTCCTCTGTCCATGGGATTTTCCGGGCAAGAAAATTACAGCTAATCCATTCTTAACATTTGTGTTTCTACGAGTTAGGGATGTTAACAGGGGTAAGAGTAACTGGGATAAACCAAAATTATACACATCCTTGGGAGTCACCTTTGACTCCTTTCTCTCCTACCCCTCTCTCTCATTCCAAAGGAGGTTGGGTGGGAGAAAGTCCTGATTGGCACCATTTGCCTCTATCCATGGTATAAACACTCTCACCATCACGACTGATTCCAAGTAACAGAACAGAGTTGGGAAGTGATGTGACTTGGATACTTTGGATGTAAGAAAGATCCAATAAAATTATCTTGAGAGAAAAAAGAAAAAATTTTTAAAAAGAGAAAAAAAATTATCTTGAGAAAAATGGGATTATGATAACAATTCATAGGCGCTGGCTCTCAACCTGGAAAGGAGCCAGGAATGGGGCCGCTGCAGGGACCTGAGCCTCCTTGTCGTCTCTCAGGGAACACGAGGCCCCTCTGTTTCTCTCTCTGTCACTTCTCTTCTCCCCTCTGGGAGTTTCTTCTGTGTCATCGTAGTTTCTACTCCTTACGTTTGGCTTGGCCTCATGGCCACAAAGCAAGTACCTTGGGCGTCACTCTCTGCATCTTTTTGGTTTCTGTCCTTCCAGCTGCCAACTCCTGGCTGCTTTTCCATTCAAATCGGGGGCAGACAGTAGCTGCCTGGCCATGTTCAGGCTGCAAGTCATGGGCAGTTCAGGAACAGCCCACCCCTGTTTGACTCAGGCACTTCATCCTGGTCCAACCAGCCATGTTCAGGAGAGGCCAGTGGAAAATATGGCTGCCTGGTTCCATTTGGGGTGCCCCCACCTTCCCAAAAGTAGGCATGCTAAGTCGCTTCAGTCGTGTCTGACTCAGTGCAATCCCATGGACTTTAGCCTGCCAGGCTCCTCTGTCCATGGGGATTCTCCAGGCAAGAATGCTGGAGTGGGTTGCCATGCCATCCCATAGGCCCTCTTCCTGACCCAGGAATTGAACCTGCAGCTCCTACATCTTCTGCATTGGCCGGCGGGTTCTTTACCGCCAGTGCCACCTGGGAAGCCCCCACCAAAAGCTATGCTGTAACCCTGGATATCTATGAATGTGATCTTATTCAGAAAAAAAATCTTTGCAGATGTAATTAAGGATCTTGAGATGAGATCACCCTGGATTATCCAGCAGGTCTTATATCAAATGACAAGTATTCTCATAAGAGATGGAAGAGAAGACACAGACACAGGAAGGAGACTATGTAACCATGGAAACAGAGATCAGGGCGAGGCAGCCACAAGCCAAGGAATGCCTCAAACCAGAGGAAGCTGGAAGAGGTGAGGAAGGGCCTTTCCCTAGAGTGTACAACGGGAATATGGGCCTGCTGCAGTGGGCCTTAGAAAGCATCACTAGGAACAAAGCTAGTGGAGGTGATGGAATTCCAGTTGAGCTACTTCAAATCCTGAAAGATGATGCTGTGAAAGTGCTGCACTCAATATGCCAGCAAATTTGGAAAACTCTGCAGTGGCCACAGGACTGGAAAATGTCAGTTTTCATTCCAATCCCAAAGAAAGGCAATGCCAAGGAATGCTCAAACTATCGAACAATTGCACTCATCTCACATGCTAGTAAAGTAATGCTCAAAATTCTCCAAGCCAGGCTTCAGCAATATGTGAACCGTGAACTTCCTGATGTTCAAGCTGGTTTTAGAAAAGGCAGAGGAACCAGAGATCAAATTGCCAACATCCACTGGATTGTGGGAAAAGCAAGAGAGTTCCAGAAAAACATCTCTTTCTGCTTTCTTGACTATGCCAAAGCCT
>NW_024071122.1:0-8561 GCF_014754425.2 Oryx dammah
AAGAAGATAAATCAGTATGTGTTGCTATCAGATATAAAGACGAATATTGTCAAGTGCCAATGAGCAGTTCAGGTTAGCAAGACTGAAGAAGGAGCTACGCAAAGAACAGGAAAAGGCTTCGAGGGGCTGCCCTACTCTGCATTGACTGAGGAGGCTCTGAGGGTAAGAATGTCACATGTGAGGCTCCCTGGCAGTTTCTTTTTGAAAAAGTTTGGAGTTCCATTAGAATTAGGAGAAGACGATGGTAGCAGTAGCAAAGAAACTCCTACCAGGGGAATTAGAGCAGTGAAATGTAACAGGGATGGATTTTAGATTCAGACAGACATGGGTTTAAATCCCAGATCCATTTTTTCAATTGTATGTCCTTGGGCGAGATACACAACCTTTCTCAGGCTCACAGAGAGCCTTTGTAAGGATGACAGATGGTACATGTGAAGAGAAATATATGATAACTGTCATCATCATCATAAGAACAGTCCAACCTTATTAGTGGCAGACTATGGAACAACCTAGAGATTGTCACCACTTTCGGTTACAAGGTCATAAAGCATACAAAAGGCTATCCATATTTGCACACATCCTGTAGGTCTAATGCTCTGAGGAAAAGCTTGGGAAATGATAACCTAGTCCATCTTTTTTATTCTACACACCAGTCACAGAAGGCCAGATATGGAATTTTAAACCAGGCCCAACCACGGGGAGGGGCTTCCCCAGTGGCTTAGTGGTTAAGAAGTGTTGCTCAGTCATGTCCGACTCTCTGGGACCTCATGGACTGTAGCCCGCCAGGCTCCTCTGTTGATGGGATTCTTCAGGCAAGAATACTGGAGTGGGTTGCCATTCCCTTCTCCAGGGGACCTTCCCAGCCCAGGGATAGAACCTAGGTCTCCTGCACTGCAGGTGGATTCTTTATCATCTGAGTCGCCAGCGGTAAAGAATCTACCTGCAAGGCAGGAGACTCAGGAGATGCACGTTCAATCCCTGGGTCAGGAAGATTCCCTGGAGGAGGGCAGGGCAAGCCACTCTGGTATTCTGGTCCAGAGAAACCCATGGACAGAGGAGCCCCAGCCTACAGTCCACAGGGTTGCAAAGAGTTGGACACGACAAGCAACTGAGCACATTCAACCACAATGAAAGTCAGAAATATCCAAATTGCCAGGACCAGAACCCCATGGAAAATAAGACCAAAGACTGTGATAAATGTTTTGAGGGGCAAACTGTCCCCTGGTTTGGATGGAAGCAGAGATGTCTGGGCAGCCTCTTATTTTCCCTGTCAGCAGGATCTGAGCTGTGCCTTGGCTGAGAAAGAGCAGTTTCCACTTGGATACCCTCTGGTCCTTGATTATACTTCCCCGATTGACAAGTAGTGGAATGCTTTGTCTTACTGAACCCAAATCAGACATCGATTGACAGAGTATGAGTTTTCCATATCTGTAAAACTGAGATTTTGTGGCTGTTTAGTGCTTACTTGTGTCTGACTCTTGGCGATTCCATGAACTGTAGCCCACCAGGCTCCTCTGTCCATGGGATTTCCCAGGCAAGACTACTGGAGTGGGTTCAGGTCCTTCTCCAGGTTATCTTCCCTACCCAGGGCTCGAAACTGCATCTCCTGAATTGCAAGTGGATTCCTTACCACTGAGCCACCAGGGAAGCCCCAAACTGAGATAAGATATACCTAACTTCCCATCATTCAGAAAACGAAGATCATGGCATCCAGTCCCATCATATCATGGGAAATAGATGGGGAAACAGTGGAAACAGTGTCAGACTTTATTTTGGGGGCTTCAAAATCACTGCAGATGGTGACTGCAGCCATGAAATTAAAAGACGCTTACTCCTTGGAAGGAAAGCTATGAACCTAGATAGCATATTCAAAAGCAGAGACATTACTTTGCCGACTAAGGTCCATCTAGTCAAGGCTATGGTTTTTCCAGTTGTCATGTATGGATGTGAGAGTTGGACTGTGAGGGCTGAGTGCCAAAGAATTGATGCTTTTGAACTGTGGTGTTAGAGAAGACTCTTGAGAGTCCCTTGGACTGCAAGGAGATCCAACCAGTCCATTCTGAAGATCAACCCTGGGATTTCTTTGGAAGGAATGATGCTAAAGCTGAAACTCCAGTACTTTGGCCACCTCATGCAAAGAGTTGACTCATTGGAAAAGACTTTGATGCTGGGAGGGATAGGGGGCAGGAGGAGAAGGGGACGACAGAGGATGAGATGGCTGGATGGCATCACTGACTCGATGGATGTGAATCTGAGTGAACTCCGGGAGTTGGTAATGAACAAGGAGGCCTGGCGTGCTGCGATTCATGGGGTCGCAAGGAGTCGAACATGACTGAGCGAATGAACTGAACTGAACTGAACTTCCCATCAGAGGATTTACCATGAAACATTTGAGCCTTAAGGCTTATTAGATGGGTCTTTCACTCAGATGGGCCTCTTTTACAAATTTTTGTTAATTTCTATATTCATTCAAATAAATAGTTGGCATAGTAAATTTATATTTTCTTTCTTTCTTTTTTGGCCACACTAGTTAGGATAGTTTGTGTCCAGCTTTTGGAATCTTAGTTTCCCAGACCAGGGATTGAACCCAGGTCACAGTGGTGAAAGCACCCAGTCCTAACCCCCAGACCACCAGAGAATTCCCCAGTACTGTCTTTCTTAAAGAACCGCTTCTCCCACTTCTGACCCCAGGCAACCTGGATTCCACACTCATGAGACATGTTAAATGATCCAACTGGAAGCTCCATGAGGGCTGGAATCCCCTGCACCTAGCATTCAGAGCCTATCAAGAAAGATTTATTGAGGTTCACTGTTTAGAGATCATGTACATTATGCCCTTGGCAACTGGTCCTCATTACATGTTTTTTGTTTGTTTAATGAGTGTCAAACAGAGGCAGAAAGGAAAATTGTATCCAAAGGTATTTATATGCAGAACTATGCAAATGTCATTGGTTTTGAACCAACCCACCATATTTATGAAGAACAGTCAACATCACAGGGAACAAATCACAGGCTTGGAAATGTACACTGATCCCTTTGCTCCAAAACGAATTGGCTCTTTCCTTTGCTGTCACATAGCCTATCCCTTCTTTGGAAGGTAGCTGCTGCAGTCTGCCCTTATTTGCAAGAGCGTGACAACGGGGAGTTTGATGCCACGTTAATCATATTCTAAGCTCCATCCAGTGCAGGTGAAATCATTAGAACAGCAAACACTCCGGTCTGATGTTCCTTAAGAGATGGGTGATTTTCTCACTCGGTGGTGATTGACATTCTTTTTCGTAATGATGGTGAGTCTGGGGCCCTCCAGTGAAAACCATCAGGAGACAGTTGGAAGAACAGGAATAGTGGCATGTGTGCACTCTGTGTGTGTGTGTGTGTGTGTGTGTGTGTAGCGTGCATGTGTGTGCACTTTGTTAGAACTGCCTCTGTAAATGGAAACCCAGCTGAACCCTCTGGGAATAGCAATTCAGCGCAGCAGTCAGTGCCCGAGCTATTAATATAACGAGCACTAAAGCAGTGCAGGCGTGAGAGGCTGTGCTCTTTCCTCCTCCGCACCTCCATTCTCTCCAGAATCCTTCCTAGAAGGCACTCACCCTGCTCATCATTATCCTAAAGAATGGCTGGAATGCGAGGCGGGCTGGAACAAACCCCTGCTGCTTATGAGTTCTTAAGGAAACGAAGGCAGAGGGACAGCCCAGCTTATAAACACTGGGAACAAGACGTCAGCGCCATACGCTGCTGGACTGAAACACTGGGCTATTTATCACACAGAGCCCCATCTGTTCAAGGTGGAGGAATGCTATTTGCTTGGGGAGGAAAGGAAGAATTGATAGCAATATTCCCTAGCTTTTTCATTAGAGGGTTTGAAAAATAGCCTTTCAAGAGAAGGACACCTTTATGTTCCAATTGAGTTATGAATTTAAAAGCATCACTTGGCTGAGGTTCATTACCTAGTTTAGCCAACCCTAGTATGCAACAGGACTCCAGACCTTTCCTTTGAGAATTCTACTCTGTGAATGAGTCCCCTGAATATTTGACAATTTTCTGCTGGCAAAAGAAAAGAGATTTGGCTTATTATTTTATGGTGGGCAGAATTCAAAGGGCAGAAGGAAGGAAAATAATAGTTGCTTTCAATAAAACAAGAGAACATTTGCAGAAAGCATAGCTTTTGCAGGAAACATACGGACGGTCATCTCAGTCCTCAGCAAGGAGTGTTTTTGATGATGATTATCCAAGACTGGGCTTCCCAGGTGGTGCTAGTGGTAAAGAACCCGCTTCCCAACGCAGAAGACATAAGTGATTTGGGCTCGATCCCTCAATTGAGAAGATCCCCTGGAGGAGGGCATGGCAACCCATTCCAGTATTCTTGCCTGGAGAATCCCATGGACCGAGGAGCCTGGCGGGCTACGGTCCATAGGATCACAAAGAGTCAGACACAACTGAAGCCGCAGCATGTAAGCATCCAAAATTAACTAAGTCCTTCCTTTATCCCCAGTTTTCCGAAAACTTATAATTAAGTGCCTTGGTGTAGGCCTTATTATTATCATCACTCTCATCATCTTCATTGTTTTAGTAAGCAAGTTTTTTACCAGTATCTTTCCTTGAAGAAAGCCATCTTACTCTTCTGTGTAGTACCAGTGGGGATGCCGATAGAGGTGTCCCCTCTTCCCTGACTCTAAGAGTAAATGGACTCCAGCCAGCCACAGTGATAGTCTCAGGGATGATTTGTGACTTGTGACCCCAGCTTCACTACTCAGAGTTGCTTCTGAAGACAGAAGCTTGTTTTCCTCTGGAGTTGTTGAACTAGAAAGATGTGAACTTGGAGTGACTGTATAAGATATTTTCTGTTGTGTTTCTGATATCACAACCAAAATCTCTGACAAATACAGTCCACTTGATAGATTCAAAAACAATGTTCAGAGATACCAAAGGATTTTTACTAAGGTCTCATAATGAAGCAAGTATTTAGGTTCTTATTGTTTAACCAAGATATTTCATAACTGAACAAGCTAGCACCCAGTGTCTTATTCTAATATAAGCAGATTTTCTTGGAAGTGCTGGGAACAGACCACAGTTCACCAGATTTTTAGTCCATGTTGACCTCAAGGGATAGTTCTTGGATCTTTGCATGAATGGTCAAGGCCAAGGATATTTTATGGCTCTGGTGTGAGGGAGTGGTGGAAATTTGATGTGACAGACAGTAGAGCTGTTGAAAATAAGTGACAGGTCCTCTTGTTTGACTGATCCACTTGGATTGGCTTCCCCCAAATAGCTGACTGGTTCAGGGCTGTTTCCTACCTAGGTAGGGGACCCATGGATAATTGGAGGAAAACAATTTAGATTGGCTTTGCTCAAGTTAAATTTAAGTAACCCCCTTTTTCCTTGATGCCCTTTCCTTAGGCTTATCTCTCCTTGTCTCTTCCTGCCACTAGAACACTAAGGTTTAGAGAACTGATATTTTAAACAAAAGAAGAAGAAGTGATATTAAAGTCAGGGCTTGGAGCAGGGATGATAAATGGGTTTGAACTTATCACTGCATTTTTTTGTTTTTGTTTTTGTAATTATATAGAAGGCTATTTCGAGGACCCTTATGATTTAATCTTGCTCAGCAAGAGAAAGCAAGCAACATGATTAATTAGTAATATATTCCAAAACAGCTACTGTTTTAGGTGGATTCCACAAAAACTGACTCTGAGATTTAGAGACTTGCTTGCAGGAAGTATCCCGAAGAACAACACTTGTAAGGAAATGAGGGAGGTAATAGGAGACATTGCAGTGGCCTTGGCCAATTTCATGGGGGAATCTGGAACTGGCTGTCCCAAATCAGCCGAAGTGCCAGGCCTGAACACTAACCCCTTTCCCCAACTCTCCCCAACACTGACCCTGGAGGGATGTAACCTTGGAGAAGGATGCAACTGTAAGCCATCAGCAGCCAACATTCCTAGCACTTGGGGGAATGCATGTGTGGGTCCTGAAGGGAGGTCTGGGTGGCATTCGATAGTATGCACCAGAGCCACAGACGTGGGACTGGCCATTTATGTGTGGGATATTGGTTGTTCTGACCTAGGGAAGAAGCACAAAGGACTTATTCTGCACTTAAAGTATAAGCCTTAGCCAGAGGAACAAGTTAAGGCGATGTAACCAATAAGATCCAGCCTAGCTCCCTAGAGATCAATACTGAGGTTTGGGATCCAAAGTCATTTTCATCAAGTGTTCCTGAGCCTATGCACATGTGTCTCTTGAAAAACATATGGGAGGACAGCTGTTTCATTAGCAACTGGAGAGGGTTTAGGAATCTGGGGCCCTGAGTTCTGGGATCATTTGAAGCCTAGTTGTTCTCTACAATTCTATTTATTCTCAATCCCCTCAACATTCCTTATAGCCTCTCCCAAACTTTTAACTAAAAGAAACTCTGGGCATAGCCTGTCTACAGGGCCAGTGTTAGAATCAGAATGTTCTATAGACCCACAAGTCAAACAAAATAAAGAACACCATGCTTGTAACATAATATTTTTTAAAGGAATAAGGAAGCCATTTCTAAAACAAGTGAAAAGATACTCTTTCTTCAAATAGGAGTACATCTCTAGATTGTTTTTTAACATTTAAGTAATTGTATTCAGTGTTGGCTACCAACAGCCTAGTAAAAGTAAAGGTGCTTGCTTGCGCTCAGTTGCTCAGTCATGTTCAACTCTTTATGACCCCATGGACTGTAGCCCACCAGGCTCCTCTGTCCATGGGATTTTCCGGGCAAGAAAATTACAGCTAATCCATTCTTAACATTTGTGTTTCTACGAGTTAGGGATGTTAACAGGGGTAAGAGTAACTGGGATAAACCAAAATTATACACATCCTTGGGAGTCACCTTTGACTCCTTTCTCTCCTACCCCTCTCTCTCATTCCAAAGGAGGCTGGGTGGGAGAAAGTCCTGATTGGCACCATTTGCCTCTATCCATGGTATAAACACTCTCACCATCACGACTGATTCCAAGTAACAGAACAGAGTTGGGAAGTGATGTGACTTGGATACTTTGGATGTAAGAAAGATCCAATAAAATTATCTTGAGAGAAAAAAGAAAAAATTTTTAAAAAGAGAAAAAAAATTATCTTGAGAAAAATGGGATTATGATAACAATTCATAGGCGCTGGCTCTCAACCTGGAAAGGAGCCAGGAATGGGGCCGCTGCAGGGACCTGAGCCTCCTTGTCGTCTCTCAGGGAACACGAGGCCCCTCTGTTTCTCTCTCTGTCACTTCTCTTCTCCCCTCTGGGAGTTTCTTCTGTGTCATCGTAGTTTCTACTCCTTACGTTTGGCTTGGCCTCATGGCCACAAAGCAAGTACCTTGGGCGTCACTCTCTGCATCTTTTTGGTTTCTGTCCTTCCAGCTGCCAACTCCTGGCTGCTTTTCCATTCAAATCGGGGGCAGACAGTAGCTGCCTGGCCATGTTCAGGCTGCAAGTCATGGGCAGTTCAGGAACAGCCCACCCCTGTTTGACTCAGGCACTTCATCCTGGTCCAACCAGCCATGTTCAGGAGAGGCCAGTGGAAAATATGGCTGCCTGGTTCCATTTGGGGTGCCCCCACCTTCCCAAAAGTAGGCATGCTAAGTCGCTTCAGTCGTGTCTGACTCAGTGCAATCCCATGGACTTTAGCCTGCCAGGCTCCTCTGTCCATGGGGATTCTCCAGGCAAGAATGCTGGAGTGGGTTGCCATGCCATCCCATAGGCCCTCTTCCTGACCCAGGAATTGAACCTGCAGCTCCTACATCTTCTGCATTGGCCGGCGGGTTCTTTACCGCCAGTGCCACCTGGGAAGCCCCCACCAAAAGCTATGCTGTAACCCTGGATATCTATGAATGTGATCTTATTCAGAAAAAAAATCTTTGCAGATGTAATTAAGGATCTTGAGATGAGATCACCCTGGATTATCCAGCAGGTCTTATATCAAATGACAAGTATTCTCATAAGAGATGGAAGAGAAGACACAGACACAGGAAGGAGACTATGTAACCATGGAAACAGAGATCAGGGCGAGGCAGCCACAAGCCAAGGAATGCCTCAAACCAGAGGAAGCTGGAAGAGGTGAGGAAGGGCCTTTCCCTAGAGTGTACAACGGGAATATGGGCCTGCTGCAGTGGGCCTTAGAAAGCATCACTAGGAACAAAGCTAGTGGAGGTGATGGAATTCCAGTTGAGCTACTTCAAATCCTGAAAGATGATGCTGTGAAAGTGCTGCACTCAATATGCCAGCAAATTTGGAAAACTCTGCAGTGGCCACAGGACTGGAAAATGTCAGTTTTCATTCCAATCCCAAAGAAAGGCAATGCCAAGGAATGCTCAAACTATCGAACAATTGCACTCATCTCACATGCTAGTAAAGTAATGCTCAAAATTCTCCAAGCCAGGCTTCAGCAATATGTGAACCGTGAACTTCCTGATGTTCAAGCTGGTTTTAGAAAAGGCAGAGGAACCAGAGATCAAATTGCCAACATCCACTGGATTGTGGGAAAAGCAAGAGAGTTCCAGAAAAACATCTCTTTCTGCTTTCTTGACTATGCCAAAGCCT
>NW_024071123.1:0-8558 GCF_014754425.2 Oryx dammah
CCCCAGTCGACGGTCCTGTTCCCTCAACTCCCATGAAGAGGATCCCCCCTCCCGGGCCTCACGCTCTCAACTGGGCACGGAGAGGTTCCGAGCCTGCGGTACTCGAACTTAGAAAAGATTGAGGGCAGGAGAAGGGGACGACAGACGATGAGATGGTTGGCTGGCATCACCCACTCGATGGACATGAGTCTGAGCAAGCTCCGGGAGCTGGTGACGCACAGGAGGCCTGGCCTGCTGCGATTCATGGAGTCGCAGAGTCGGACACGACTGGGCAGCTCAACTGAACTGAACTGCAATTACAACAAGGTTCCACATGATGGCACTCTAGCATAAGAAATGAAAAACAGGCTGCCCTGCACCGTGCCTCACCTCTCCCAGTGGGAACACTGAGCGGAATCAGAGCGCACACTATCACAAGCAGGATGTGAACACTGATACCATCCAGCACGTGCCTGTACTGAGTTCTGTGCATTTGAATGGACCCGCCACAGCCAAAGTCCACCAGAGCCTGCTTTTCTCACAGGCGCCCTCCTGGAGACTCCTTTTACAAAGGAGAAGTCGGTTCATACTATAATACCCGGGAGGCCTTGCGGGTAATAGTAAGAGCTTGGAGTCCTTAAAGGGGCGGTCACCGCTGTCCATCTGGCCAAGTCCGCTTTCCCCAAGTGTCTGCATAAGATGCCACAGAACCGGAGAATACAAATCCCGCTCTTGATCCCTAAAGACACTGGCACTCCTGCTGAGATGCAGGTCCTGCCACGACCTCCCCTGGGACCTGCCAGGACCTCTGACTCACTGTTCTGTCTGTGCTCTCCCGGGTTGACCTTGCCACCTTCTTCCTGAACAACACTTGGCTGATGCTTCTTGGTGGGATCAGGTATTCACCAGCGCCCAGCTACAGAACAGTCATATAACAGCTGACGTCCTCGTGGCACACTTGTGCCAAAGCAGCAGCAGGGTTTGAGCTCAGACTCGTTGAGCAGTAACTACCGGTAGCGCCCTCAGAGGCCATTCCGCCTTTGGGCTGCGTGCCACACTGGGCAATGTGAGGGTGTACAGGCAGCCCCCGTGGGAGAGCAAGACTGCTTCTCCTACCACCCGACTTCCAATCACCGCCTAACGGCCAGCGCTTTGGAAACGCCGCGGGGGCGTGCATAGAGGGCTCCGGGGACTCAGTATCGCGGGACCGCTGCTGGGAGCACAGGGGACTGGCGGGCGGACGCGGGACTGCTGCAGGAAGGGCGCTTCCGGCCTCACCTGCGCGGTCGCCCGCTTCCAGGGTTCCGGGCGAACAACCTCTGGGGCGTTGGTCGGACCCGGCTGGGCCTGGAGCCACCGCCTCAGCTGGACATCTGGCCCCACGGTGAGCGCCACTCACCCCTCGCCTCTCCAGGTCACCGAGAGCCGCGAGCGGCAGCCATAGCCTGCAGCTCCCGACTTCCTACGGGTGGCGGGAAATACCAATCGCGCCTCTCCCCGTCCCTCCCACCGTCCGGACAGCTTGCAGCAGCCATAGGGCGTCCAGCCCCCTTACCCAGAGGTGCAAGAGACCCCAAATAACGCGCGCTCGTGGGACCAGCCCTTCTCCTGGTGCGCGCGGTGCGTGCTCTGCTTTCCTTTGCGTGAGGGATGAGCACCTCTTTCCTGTGGGCGCAGGGTCAACTGGCACTCTCGGCGCGAGATCTCCTTTTGCCCACGCTGCAGGGCGAGAGCTCTCCTTGAACATGCCGGGCACCTCGCCATCTCCGGGGCGTGCCCGCACATCCTGCGCGCTCGGTGTGGAGCGAGACTCCGGTTCCTGGGCGCTGGGGGTCAGCCCGCCCCGCTGGTACGTGAGGCGCGAAACCCCACTTCCTGACCAGGCGGCAAGAGCACCCCGTTTCCTGCGCGTGCGGCAGGGCAGGAGAACCCTAGTTCCTACGCCTACCGTTAAGCCCTCCCCCGCACGGGCGGCGTGAGGCCCCCCGTTTTCTGCCCACGCTGCAAGTTGCGAGCTCTCCCTTCTTGCGTGCGCAAGGCCTCACGCCGCAGGCGACAGAGACCCTCTTCCTGGGCGTATGGTATCAACCTTCTCCTGTGCGCGCATAGCACAATGCGAGCCCCCACTTCTTGAGTGCTCCAGACCTTCTGGCACTCGTGGTGCAAAACCCCACTTGCTGCACCCACGGCGGGGCTGAGCCCCGGGCGTTCCTGCGCTCGTGCGGGGCCAGCCCTTCCCCGGAGCACACGACGTGAGGCCATCCACATTCCTGCTTGTGGGGTGCAGGGCGAGCACTCCGGTTCGTGCGCGCGCTGTGCAAGCACCCCTGAAATCTTTCCTGCCCAAGTGGACCATCCCTCCCCCCAGCACGCGTGGCTGTAGTGCCCCCTTCCTGACCACGCGGCTTGGTGAGAGCTGCTGCTTCCTGGGTGCGTGGCATGAGCCCCATTTTCTTGCGATCACGGGGCCCCTGAGTACGGGTGTCATTCCCCGAACACGAAGGTTTCCCTAGTCGACGGCCCTGTTCCCTCAACTCCCAAGAAGGGGGTCCCCACTCGTGGGCCCTGCAGCCTCCACTGGGCATGGAGGGGTTCCTACGTGCGGGCCATGTTGTCAGGAGCCGCCTTAGGCATTACTGACAAATGGAGGCAAGGCCCTAAACCCTCTCCCTTTGTTCCGTAGGGACTGACCAGAATGAAGGAGTTAGGCTCTGTGATTCTGACTTTTTTTTTCCTTTCCTTGGCTGAGTTGACTGAAGAGAATATGAAGGTGCTTATTTTTTTTGAGAGGAGCATGAGAAGGCATAAAGTCTTCTGCAGCCTCTGCGCAAAGAATAATTCATAAAGTTAATCACTGACACTTGTTCAAGGACATTTACAAAAGACTGTTCCAGGGTGAGCATGGAGGCCGCAGCTTGAGACCATGGGAGGGATTCCTATCTGAAGCCTATTTGTGAGAAAAGTGTTCATGGAGTTTGCTGAGTTTAGGGTTTAGGAATAATTAAAATAGAAGCTAAAGATTTAAGGGACGCTGTAATGTTAACATATTCTACTATATCTTATAGAGATTAGGGACTTTAGAGATATTTATAGCTAGAAGCACTTTCTAAGAAATAGTGAGCTTAGGATACTAGGGGCAAATAAGGTTTAGAAAGATAAGAATTAAACTGAGGAATGTGATTTGGAGCCCAGACATTAGCATGAGTTACAGTGTATTCACAAGGACACATGAGAAAAAGTAGATAAGACAATCGCTGAGGAAGGAACTAATTTTGAGGGGCAACAATGATTTTTGGAGAAAAATAAATCTGGGTCTCTGGGGACTAAAAATATCAAACCTCTGACCTAATGCTTTTGTAAAAGTATAAAAGAGAATCATAAGCTTGAAATAAACAGGCAGTCCAAAAAAAAACGGAGAGGCTGCTTCAGTGTCTCGCCGGCACCGTCCATCCCTTCAGGTTGAATCCCTGGCTGCTGGAACTGGACTTTGGCAAGTGGCGCCCAAACAGGGGACACTGAAGGGTAAGTAATTTAAGATTGTAATTCGGGTCATTTAGGATTGTACCTGTGGCTGGCCAGCACCCCTCTGTGCCCTCTGCAGTTTAGGCAGAGTGAGGAGTGTACAGAATGTATAAAAATATTTTCTAGGAGAATGGGTCTTTCTGCATCTAAGAACAGACAAATGTTTATTGAAATACTGCTTCACATGTTAGCCCATAGAAGTGTTAAAGTAAGCAAGGGAAGGCTGTCTAAGTTTCTAATCTTTGTCTAAGAGCAATGCCCATGGTTTCCTGAGGAAGGTACTGTAAATCTGGACACCTGGACTAAGGTGGGAGATCAGTTACATTTGTTTTACACTTTGCTTGGGCCAGAAGCGGTTCCTATAGACGCTTTTAAACCCTGTGGAATAAAATTAGTGACGTCCTTGACCCTCATCATGAGGCTGTTAGACAGCCCTTGGGGGAAGCTATAGCAGTGGACGGTGGGTCTCCAAGTTCTGCGCAGATTATGTTTTCTGCCATTGACGAAGAAAAGGAGGGAGACTGTGCTCTACCTCCTGAGGAAGGAGAGGGCTTGGAGGACGCTGTGGGCGGGCATCCTGGTGAGCCCCCTCCCCCTCTATGCAAACCTTTAAAAACTTATCCACCACTTTCTGATTTAAGGCGATCCCCGCTGCCTCCACTTGTGCCTTCCAGGTCCCAGGAGTTCCCCACTTTGCCCCCAAAGCCTCCCAAAACATTGGCTGAGGTTGATGAAGATGAGGACTTTTCTGAAACAAAGGAGCCTTTGAGGTGGACACGTGAACAGTATGCGTAGCGTGCTCCTTGGGGTAAACCCCCTCACGGGGGCCTCACCCAGGCTAGAAGGGAGGCAGAACAACAGGGAGACTTGGAATTTTCTATGCCCTTTCCAGTAGTTTTTACCAAAATGGATTGGGATCACGAGGAAGAAGGAAAATGGGAACCAATCCCATATAAGCTGCTGAAAGAACTTAAACAAGCCTGTCATGATTATGAGTCTACCTCCACATATACACTCACTCTGCTAGATGCTTTGGCTGGGAGATGGATGACACCATATGATTGGAGAACCGTTGCAAAGCCTTGCCTTCTTGGAGGAGAGTACCTCCTTTGGTTGGCAGAGTATGATAGGTTGGCTAGACTGCAGTCAGTGGAAAACAAAACCTCTAGTGACACAAAGCTCAGGAGAGTGGGATCTGTGGCATAAAGAGGAGATGGAGAGTATGAATCTAACATAATCCAAGTACGGTTGTCTAAAGCAGCACTTGATCAGGTTATGGCCATAGGTGTCTTGGCATGGAAATCTCTGCTCCCTTCAGATGCAAAATTATCCACTCTGAGTAATATCAAGCAAGGACCCGATGAAAAATATGAAGATTTTGTGGCCAGATTGAAAACTGCTGTGGAAAGAACTATGAAGAGTACTGAGCCTACAGAGATAGTTCTTAAACAATTGGCTTATGGGAATGCTAATTCTACCTGTCAGGCGTTGCTTAGACCTGTTAGAAGTAAGGGATGTCTTTGGACTTACATACAGACCTGCCAGGAAGTAGGAACTTCCTTTATGCAGGGGGTAGTCTTAGCTGCAGCGTCGAGGGGAGAAACAGCTGCCCAAGTTATTCAGGGAATGAGAAAAAAGATTAACCTTAATGAAAACGATCTTACAAATAAAATCTATTTCTCTTGTGGCCAAATGGGGCATTTTTGCCAGCAATGCCCTGCTAAGCAGGGACAACAAACTGTGCCAATACAGGCTAATGCCAATCCCCCAAAGGCACCTTGCCCCGATGCCAGAAGGGGTATCACTGGGCAAAAGATTGTAGGTCCAAATCTCATCAGAATGGGACTACACTCACCCCCAAAGTACAGGGAGGTAATTTTTCTCAGTTTCAGGGAAACCGGCAGCAGGGGTAGCCCCAGCCCCAGAAAACAATAGGGGCTCTTTCCCTTTGTCCTGTCTCAGAACTCCTCTGAGCAACCTCAGGTAGCATGGGACTGGACCTCACTTCCACCACTGCAACAATATTAACCCCTGATGTACCGGTTACTCCAATTCCAATGGGAGTGGCTGGCCTCCTGCTGCTGCTGCTGCTGCTGCTGCTGCTGCTGCTGCTGCTGCTGCTAAGTCGCTTCAATCGTGTCCAACTCTGTGCGACCCCATAGACGGCAGCCCACCAGGTTCCCCCATCCCTGGGATTCTCCAGGCAAGAACACTGGAGGGAGTTGCCATTTCCTTCTCCAGTGCATAAAGTGAAAAGAGAAACTGAAGTCACTCAGTCATGTCCAGCTCTTCTTGACACCATGGACTGCAGCCTACCAGGCTCCTCCATCCATGGGATTTTCCAGGCAAGAGTACAGGAGTGGGGTGCCATTGCCTTCTCTGGGTGGCCCCCCACCTAAGGGCATTGTAGGACTTGTGCTGGGGTGTAGCTCACTTTCCCTTCAAGGAATTTTGGTGGTGCCTGGTGTCATAGATTCTGATTGTACTGGGGAAATTCAAGTTTTGATCTTGCTGCCTACTAAAACTGTGCAAATTTATAAAGGTCAAAGAATAGCACAGCTTTTGCTTTTACCTTATTATCAGACAGGAAAAACATTGACTTAAGCTAGGGACCCCAGAGGATTTGGATCTAGTGATCTAGCCTTTGGGTGCAGGAAATTACAGCTTCTAGGCCTTTGAAAGATCTTTTAACTCAAGGAAATAAAATGTCAAGGCTGTTAGATACTGCAGCAGACGTTTCTTGCATTGCTGGAAAAGACTGGCCCTCATCCTGGCCGACACACTTGACTGGCTTGGTGGGAATAGGGTCAGTGCCCTCGGTTGCTAAGAGCTCACAAATTTTGACATGGTCAGATGAGAAGGGGGCACAAGGAACCTTTTGTCCATATGTGGTTCCTTCACTGCCTTTTTCTTTATGAGGGAGAGATACATTATCTCAGATGGGGATGCTTTTATATGGCCCAGATGGAAAGGTTACTTGCAGATGAGGTATAATCCTGATAAGGGACTTGGTAAACATCAGCAGGGAATTGTTTCTCCTTTAGAGGTTCCTAACAAGAATAGAGAAGGTCTGGGATATTTAAATTTATCCTAGAGGCTATTGCTCTTGCTGCCAACTCTGTTACCTGGAAATCTGATGACCCGGTATGGGTGGAGCAATGGCCATTAACAGCTGAAAAGCTACAGGCAGCTGAGGATTTAGTTATGGAACAGCTGGCAGCCGGCCATATAGAGCCTTCGAATAGCTCCTGGAATACTCCTACTTTTGTTATTAAGAAAAAATCAGGAAAATGGAGATTGTTACAAGATTTGAGAGCTATAAACACAACGATGGAAGACCTGGGGTCCCTCCAGCCAGGCCTCCCTTCCCCAGTTGCTGTGCCTTTTCAGAATAATGTGATAGTTATAGATCTACAGGATTGTTTCCTTACCATTCCCCTGCTGACCAGGATTGTAAGCGTTTTGCCTTCAGTCTCCCTTCAGCTAATTTTAAACAGCCCTATAGAAGGTTTCAATGGAAGGTTTTACCTCAGGGAATGAAAAATAGCAATAGCCCCACCTTGTGTCAGAAATTTGTAGACCAAGCTGTGCAAAATGTTAGAAGAGAGTATAAGGATTTATATTTGATACATTATACGGATGATATTTTGGCAGCTCATAAGGACAGAAACTTGTTGCCACAAATTTTATCTGTATTGATTGAGGCTTTGGAAAACTGACGTTTAAAGATGGCTCCAGACAAGATACAAGTAAATCCTCCTTTTTTTATTTGGGGAGGGTGGTAAATATCTATACATGCCCCTTTGCAGCTGTGGAGAGATCGTTGACTAATTTTAAATGATTTCCAAAAATTATTAGGAGATATTAATTGGATACGCCCACATTTAAAGCTGACTACTGCAGATTTGTGGAGAAGGCAATGGCACCCCACTCCAGTACTCTTGCCTGGAAAATCCCATGGGCGGAGGAACCTGGTAGGCTGCAGTCCTTGGAGTCACGAAGAGTCAAACACGACTTCACTTTCACTTTCACTTTTCACTTTCATGCATTGGAGAAGAAATGGCAACCCACTCCAGTATTCTTTCCTGGAGAATCCCAGGGATGGGGGAGACTGGTGGGCTGCCACCTGTGGGGTGGCACAGAGTCGGACACGACTGAAGCGACTTCGCAACTGCAGATTTGAAGCATTTATTTGACTGCTTAAAAGGTGATCCTAACCCCAGTTCTCAGAATTGACTAGTGAGGCAGAGTCGGCTCTGATTAAAGTGTATGAGGCTTTAAGTGATCAGTTAATTAGGGTTAATATTACCAGAGGAAGGGATTTAATTATTCTCGCCACAGAGCATACACCTACAGGATGCTTGTGGCAAGAAGGCCCATTGGAATGGCTCCATCTACCAGTGACCCCAAGAAAAATAGTTTTATCTTATCCCAGATTGGTGGCACAATTAATTATAAAAGGTAGAAAAAGAAGGGTGGGACCTTTTGGAAAAGAAATAACAAATAAAGTGAATCCATTCAATAAGAATCAATTGTGATTTTTTTTTTTTTTTTTTTTACAAAACAGTGATGATTGGCAAGTTGCCCTGATAGATTTCTGGGGTCAAATTTTGTTTCATTTGCCCTCAAGTCCCCTTTTTCATTTTTTGAAAACTCATCCAGTGATTTTTCTGAAGAAATTTTCTATTCAGCCTTTGGAAGGGGCAATTTTAGTTTTCACAGATGGTTCCTCTAACGGTAAAGCAGTCACACTTATGGATAGAATATCCCATGTTCAGGTAACTGAAGAGACATCTGCCCAGAGGGCTGAGTTACGAGCAGTTATTTGGGCTTTACAACATTTAAGAGGCCACACCTTTAATCTTTTGACTGACTCCCAATTTACTGTAGGGTTGTTTCCTCATATAGAGACTGCTAATATTCCGGAAAATACAACTACTATCTTCTCCTTGTTATCTGATTTACAGAAAGAGATTAAACACAGAAATAAGAAATATTTTGTGGGACATATTAGAGCCCATTCAAGCTTGCCCGGCCCTTTACATGAAGGAAATGCT
>NW_024071124.1:0-8552 GCF_014754425.2 Oryx dammah
CACACACACACACACACACACACACACACACACACACACACACACACCCCGGTTCTATTTCTGTGGAGAATCGTGACTAATACAGGCAGTAAAAATAGTGG
Organism: Oryx dammah; assembly: GCF_014754425.2. Taxonomy (NCBI): domain Eukaryota; kingdom Metazoa; phylum Chordata; class Mammalia; order Artiodactyla; family Bovidae; genus Oryx; species Oryx dammah. The sequence continues at coordinate 102 of NW_024071124.1, forward strand.
GGTAGCAAAAGTGGGTGAATACTACTACAGAATTATTTCATATGAGAAAAGGTGCAGAGAACGGAGGCAATCTGGCCAAGAGAAGGCTAGCTTAAATGTAAGAGCTATCTGAACATAAACAAAGGGCTGTTACGGGAGAGACTGCATTTACTCTGGATGGCTCTGAACAATAGGACAATCTGTGGGTGAACCATAGATGTAGACAGATGTCAGACTGATGAGAGGAGAACTTTCTAACTGCCAAGCTGTTTCAAACAATGGAATGAGAGGAAGAGTCCCTGTCTGCCGAGGTTTGGGACTCAGGAGGATTCAAGATGATTTTAGGTGTCACAGAACACAGCATCACATATAAGAAAATCACTGCCTGCCAACTCGCCTCTACCTTTTGGGATGTTAGAGATACTGTCTCAGTCTGAGCACACAATGAAATCAATATCTCTGTAGCACTTTCACATTTTCATTTTTACCAAAGGCAGAGTTGGCTTCAAGCTTACTACCCTGCTGTTTATAGGTATTTTAAAAATCTGTCTTCTATCCATGGGAAATCACATTGGTTTTCACTTAGAATAAAATTAATTTCTCTTTTAAAGCATCAAAGAAGCAAGGAGTATTGTAAAAGGAAAACATTAAGTAAAACTAGTAAAAAGGACATATTGTTTTGCCAGGAGTGCACAGATGACTCTGCTGTGGGAGACACAGGATAGAGGACATTGAAGCAAAGGCTAGAGGACCACAGACCACCACATAGATTCAGCCTAGGTTGAGAATGGGGGCTGGGGAAGTTTTAGGGTAAGTTTTTTTTTTTATCCTGATATTTGATTATTCCATTGAATACTGCATCCTGGCCCTTCAAAGCTGGTGTTATTTTACTCCAATAATACAACAGAATGCCATCTAAAACAGGTAAAATAAGCCAAGTAAGTGACTTTCAGATGTAAACCCCAGAAATATCTTCATTTTGGTAGGTATCTATCAGTTTTTTGAAATTAAGTTTAAGCACATTTTTGAAAAATACGGTCTGAATAGAACACCAACAAAATTAGGTTTCACTTCTTTGATTCATGCAATTTGATCAGCAAGCACATGTTGGACCGTGAGACGGATGGATCTATGATATGAGTTGAAAGAGAATAATCCAGTACTGGCAGGTTTTTTCTTTAATTATTGAAATTGAAATGACTTTCACTTATAATTAGTTTTATACATTCTTTGAAGAACTGTCAAATTGCATTTCCCCAAGGTTAATATTTGAACAAATTTATTACTTTACTGTGGAAAGTTAAATTTTCACAAAACCCAAATACAACCCAAAAAGCAAATTGTTATGCAAACAAAATGATTAGCTTAATTTAAGACAAATGAAACATAATAAATGAGATGAAAATATACAGTGAAAAACACTCCATATTTATGATTCTATGGAAGAAGTGTCAACAGAGATTTCTGCTCTGTGAACTGTGAGATTGTCCTGTTAATTTAGACAAATCAGTTTCTGAGTCTCTGAGCCTTCAGATCTCTTTTTTCTTTACAGTCTAGGGGCTCAGAAGGAATTTTCTACTTTTAAGCCTCTTCTTTATTATGAAATGATGTGATTTCTAAAATGCAAGCAGCTAATGTGCTATAAGATTCTCAGAATATGTTTTGATTTATCAACAGATGAATGGATAAACAGAATGTGGTATATATACACAGTGGAATATTATTCAGACTTAAAAAATGAATTAAATTCTGACACATGCTACAACATGGATACACTTTGAGGACCTTGTGTCTAATGAATTAAACCAGTCACAAAAAGACACATACTGTATGATTCTACTCACATAAATTACCTATAAGAGTTAAATTCCTTAGACCCAGAAATTTGACTGGGGTGTGCCAGAGGTCAGGGGCAGACAGGGATGAGGACTTAGTGGGTACAGAGTTTTAATTTTTCAAGATGAAAAGAGCTCTGGAGATGTATGGTAGAGATGGTTGCACAAAAATGTGAATACATTGAACTGTACATGTAAAAGTGGGTTATTTTAAGTGTGCTTTACCACAATAAAAAAATGTTTAAAAAATGCACCATGAGCTTGTGAGAGCATATTAAAAAAAAGTATTTTGATATAACTGTTCATTCTTTTCTTTCCTTATTTTCCAATAAATCAGTTCACCAACCATTCAACAGACTAGCATCTCAGAGGACAAAGTTCTACCAGTAAGTATCATATTTAACTTCCTCATTATTTGATAAAGATTCCAGACAGAAGACACTGAGTGTGGCAAGTCTCTTGAGAACAGTTTTGAGAGTCTCGTGGCACTGGTCACATCCTCAGAGCATAACTTTAGTGTCAGATGCGACCTGTTGAATTCCCAGCTGTAACACTTTGGAAATGTAAGACTTTGGGTACATTATTTGGTCTCTCCGTGCCTCAGATCATCTGTTAATAATTATTTCTATCTCCTACGGTTGATGAGTACTTTTCACAGTGTCTGTATCAGAGTCAGTGTTAATAACTGTCTGTCATAACTATATTCCTCCTGTTAACAGCTCTTTAAGTTAATTAGGTAAATATTGTTGTTATAACCAAGAAATCAAAGGTAGGTAGAAAGAAGGATCTTTACATGATATTCAGATTCTGATCCCTTTGTACCACCCATGGCCAGATCAGCCTTACCTGGTCCCTGGAATCTGAACAGCTTCTATCTGGTCTGCCTGCCATCAGCCTCACCTCCTCTCCCACCCTCTGCACCACCGCTGTCCTAAAATAGCAACTGAAGTGGTCCTTTTGAAAATCTAAGCTAGATGATGTGTTTCCTTTGCTCAAAATCTTTCAAAGTCTCCTCCTTCCCTAAGAGGAAATGCCAAAGCCTTTACAAGGGCCTGCAAAATCCTCCATGGGTCTGGACCCCATTACCTGTCTGATCTCATCTCTACCGCTATCCCTGTTCTTGGTCACTGCCTTAGGGCCGTGGCACCTCAGCCTGGAAATTTCTCCCAGCAAATGTTCTTATACCCAATTTCTTTACCTCCTTCATGTCCTCAAGTGGCAACTTTTCAGGACACCTACCCTGACCACCAACCTACCCTGGACCAACTTAAGTCCACAGCCTCTCCCACTCACACTGGCCCTCATGTCCTGCACACTGGGCTCCAGTTTTCTTTGCTTTCTCACAGTAATGATTACCTTTTCTCATAGTACATAATTTACTGACTTTCTATGTTTATCGGATTTTTTATTTTCTTTAAATTTTTAAAAACTGAGGTAAGGGTAATTTATAAGTTTCAAGTGTACAACATAGTGATTCACAGTTTTTAAAGGTTATACTCTGTTTATAGTTTTTATAAAATATTGGCTATCTGCCTGTGTTGTACAGCATTTTATGTTTCTTGTCTGTTTCCTCCCATTATAAACTAAGCCCCAAAGGTACAGGATCTTTCTGTCTTTAATGTATCTTAAGTTGCTAAAGCAGTGCCTGGCACATAACAAGTACTCAGGAGATGTTTATTAAATGCAAGAAAATTGTCATTTACATACCTAGTGCCTGACATGTACAACATACATGCTTGGGGCTCTGCATGAATTATCTTATTTAATCTTCCTGTTGACCCTTTAATATGATTAATACTGACCCCATTTTTAAAGAGAAGATAGCTGAAATTCAGTGCAAGAATTGAAGTAACATCTAAGATGATGGATATGGGACCTGGAACTTAGACCTAAGTCCCTGACTCTAAATTTAGCACTCTTTCCATAAGATCACATCTTAGGAGTGAACAACAGTTGCTCCAGTCATGTCCAATTCTTTGTGACCCCACGGATATAGCCTGCCAGGCTCCTCTGTCCACGGAATTCTCCAGGCAAGAATACTGGAGTGGGATGCCATTCCTTCAGAGAGGTAGGGGACATATGTATACCTATAGTTGATTCATGTTGATGTATGGCAGAAACCAATAAAACACTGTAAAGCAGTTATTCTCCAATTAAAAATAAATTTAAAAAGGACCACATCTTAGTACATCAGTGAAAGAAATAAGGTTACATGTAACAAAAATTGGCCCATTTATGGATTGCATCTGCACTGGAAGGGCTGACTTGAGGAACCTGTCTAAAAACTGAGAAAACCACTTAAATCCATTCAGTACCATTAGGTTGATTCATTGTACATTCAGAGAAGCAGGCAATACTGACCCTACCGTAACAGGAACAGTTCTGATCTATGTTTCTAACCCATCAAAACTAAGTTATTCAAGCCTGAGTCATCAGGAAACACCTTTCTAAGAGCTTCCCTGCTTTGTTTATTGGACTAACGTATATATATATATATTTCAGACAGTCTCTTGCTATTTTCTTGCTTGTTAATTTCTTTCAAATGAAGAACCATTCTTTGTTTTTACATATTCAGGCAAGCAGGAATATTTCTAACAATAGCTTAAACATGGCTTGAGCCAATCCTGGAAGAATCTTCAGAAAGTCAGACCCAGAATGGTCCTCCAAGATCATCTATTCTGACTTCCTTATTTGCAGCGGAGGAAAACTCAGGGCTAGAGTTGAGAAATGACTTCAGAGAAGGCCCCAAGTGTGGAAGAAGAATCAGCCCTTGTCAAGAGAAGGACATGGTGTTCTATATGCAAGTGGGAGTTCCTGCATGGAACATCTGTCCACATTTTCTCTAATTCAATCTTATCCTAAACTAAGATTGGTTTTTCCTGTGCATTTCTCTCTTCCATGTGGAGTGAATTCTAATTAATGTGGTTGCTGTGGAGCCTTCATGGCTAATAAATAATTGAACTAACAGCTATCATTATTGAGTATATATGTTGTGCTAGAGTTAGAGCTTTACATGCATTGAACCATTTCAATACGATAACAATCTCATTAATTATGAAATTTTATTATCCCTCATCTGTTTTTCAGGTGGGGAAAGTAAAGATCAAGGACACCAACCGAGTCATCTGATTTCATCCAAAGAACCACAGGCAGAAGACAAATTAAAACTGGTCAGAAAACTGTCTAACTCCAGAGCCAGTGTTCATAATTACTACATTGTATTGTTTCCTTATTAAAAATTCAGTTAAATTTGTTTTCTGAATCTCTGAATTCCATGAGTCTCCTTCATTATGGCATAAATACAGCCCACAGTTGCATTAATGCCACCCCCATAAGGAAACTCATGTCAGCAGTTAGCAGGATTTCTGGGTGGTAGCCCAGAGTAACTTTGAAAAATGGGAGGATTTCTTTCCAGATTTCCCTCTTCAGCCAGCTGATGCAACATTATATACATTTAATTACATTGCATTGACAATAAGGGTTTTTCCACTTTCAAGGAGTTTTGTAACTCCTCTACAGCTGAGAATTTGGGGGAGGGAGCAGTTCTGGCCGAGGGAAGAAAAATTACATTACAGCATGTTTGCTTCTATTAAGGGATGTAAGAGGAAACTGTTACACCTGGCTCCATTTCCTTGCCAAATTCTTTAATTGTTTTGTAATGTGAGAGAAAAAGAAAACATAAAGGTGATGAAAGAAAACTGACAGCGATAACTAATCATGAATAAAACAAGCCCGTAACGGAATCCTAACTCCATCACCATGGAAAAGCATATTTATAATAATATTTCTCTACTCTGATCTCTATTATCACTGGAGGCTTTTAATGAAAATTTCTGATATTGATCTTTTAACTCTCCTGTTGGATAGAACAATATGAAGATACCCGTAATTTTTATCTCCTAGGATTGATAAATATCATTAGACAGAAAATAACACTGTATTTTTGGTTGCACTGGCTCTTCATTGCTGCCTGTGGGCTTTCTCTAGTTGCAGCAAAAAGGAGCTATTCTCTAGTTGTGCTGCGAAGCCTTCTCATTATGGTGGCGTCTCTTGTTGTGGAGCACAGGCTCTAAGCACGCAGGCTTCAGCAGCTGTGGTGTGCGATTCTAGGGCACATGAGCTTCAGTACTTCTGGAACATAGGCTCAGTAGTTTCAGCTCACAGGCCCTAGAATGAGTAGGGCTTCAGTAGTTGTGGCAAACGGGCTTAGTTGCTCTGCAGCGTGTGGGATCTTCCTGGACCAGGGGTCGAACCCATGTCCCCTGCATTGGCAGGCTGATTTCTATCACTGTGCCACTAGGGACGTCCTCTCAGTACCTTTAGAATCTGGAGTTAAAAATTCTTTGGGGACATGCCTGCGAAGGAAAATTTCCTTATATAGGCATAGATCGCCAAGAGACTCAAGAGTAGAGGGTACACATGTTTCCTATGAAGTGCAGGAACTTGGCATCTTGCCTAACATCACCGTTACCAAGATATATGCAAAACCTTTCATTTTTCCCAGTACCTCAGAGATGTCCACATCATTATTCCCATTTCACAGATGAAGAAATTGAGGACAGTCAGGTAACATACTCCAAGTCTCACAGCTACAAAACAACAAACTTGAAACTTCTTATTCCCAATTCTGTGCTTTTAATTATTGTTCTATTGTGACTCTCATGGCAATTTGCTACCATAGATTTTTTTTATGAAGAAATAACCTCAATCTCTATGTAGACAGCACTTATCATTTTGTTTTTGTTTTCAATGCTCCAACATGTACTGAACCCAAGTTCCTCTCTGCAAGGTAAGTAGTACAACTAAGACCCTGCTGCCTGGCCAGCTGATAACTTCCTTGTACTGCACAGTGTGAAGAAGGACCACACAGAGGCTGAGTGCAGGGAAGAGGGTAGTGGCAGATGGAGGAATCTCAGTCTGATGGCTTCATGATGGAAAACCTCCTGGTCTGAGAGAATCAGGGGTGTTTTTGAAAACAGATCGGTGTTCCTGAGGCTAGAGGCTAAGACACTCATCTTTCTTCCACTAGAAAGAGGTCAGCCTTCATTCACATGCTCCTCCTCTGGATAACTAAACAAAATCTTGATGGTCCTTTGTTTTTAACTGTATTTAACCTCTACTCTAATTGAAAGCTCATGTTATTGAGTTGTTATTATGTCCTAGGCACTGTGAAACCCTTTATGTTATCTCCTTTCATCCCACAGCCACCTGATGAAGTTTATAAAAGGACCATTCACATCTTAGCAAAAAGAAAACTAAAACAGAGAAGAGGAGGGGCTGTCCAAGATCACCTAACTACTAAATAGTAGAACTGACCTTCAACCCCTATCTGTTAGAGTCCAGAACAGGAACTCCTAGCCCTATTCTCTGCATAGCAAATGAACTTGGCACTCATCAAATGCCTTCTTTTCCCCTTCCAGGTACTCTCAGTCTTATTCACCCAACTCAAAGTTAATGAATACAGAACTTTTTCTTAGGTTTTCACAACAATCTGAATTTCTTGTTTGATTTTTGTTTTGAACTAGAGCCATCTGCAAGTGCAGACGGAAATGATGCCTAGAGGAACACTGAGGGTCTGGAAGGTTTTCTGCCCACAAAACTGGACTCCTTGATTGGTATCTGACATTCCTTAGATACAACTTATTTCATTTATTTAGGGTTTTGTTCTTTCACAATAAACATGTACCAGGAAAGGCAACAGTCCTCAGTGATAATGTCTGACCCTCTTTGTGACTGAGCTATATACATCCTTCTCCAGGTGGCAGCTTTAGGCTCAGTATACTAGATTATGAGATACTTAAGGATCATAAAGAGATCTGATCTACTTTCTAGCCCCATCACTTTGACACAGAGTAGGAAACCAAAAAAAAATGGCTCTTTGTATAAACGATATCATCATGGATACTTGCAAGTAATAACTCAGAAGTGTGACAAAATTAATGGTGACATGGTAGCGAGCTGCCTTTTGATTAAAAAAAATAATGTCACCAGGAATGACCATGGTATGTTGAATACTTAGTACAAGTCAGGTGCTATGTTAAAACTTTGCATGGATGATCCAGTTTTGTCCTCTACAACAACATAGGAGAGAGGTTATATTGTTATTTCCAGCTTATAGACAAGAAAGCTGAAGCAGGAGAGACTAAGTAATGTGAGCAAAGACTTAGAGCTCAGAAGTGGTAGAAATGAAGCTTCACATCAAGAAACTGGAGTCTAGATTCACAGACTCAGATAATGAACTTATCAGGGTTGAGATTTGGGGGGAAGGGATAAAGGGGTAGTTGGGGAGTTTGGGAGCGATATGTACACACTGCTGTATTTAAAACAGATAACCAACAAGCCTGGTGTCCTGCAGTCCATGGGGTCACAGAGTCAGACGCGACTGAGTGAACTGAACTGACTGAATCAACAAGGATTTACTGCACAGCACAGGGAACTCTGCTAAATATTACATGGCATCCTAGGTAGGAGGGGAGTTTGGGGAGAATGGATACATGGATACGTATGGCTGAGTCCCTTCACTAATGAAACTAGCACAACATTAATAATTGGCTATAATCCAATATAAACCAGAAAGTTTTTAAAAATTAAAAAAAAAAAAAAGAAATTGGAGTCTAGACACCACACAATTAACCTA
>NW_024071125.1:0-8551 GCF_014754425.2 Oryx dammah
CACACACACACACACACACACACACACACACACACACACACACACACCCCGGTTCTATTTCTGTGGAGAATCGTGACTAATACAGGCAGTAAAAATAGTGGGGTAGCAAAAGTGGGTGAATACTACTACAGAATTATTTCATATGAGAAAAGGTGCAGAGAACGGAGGCAATCTGGCCAAGAGAAGGCTAGCTTAAATGTAAGAGCTATCTGAACATAAACAAAGGGCTGTTACGGGAGAGACTGCATTTACTCTGGATGGCTCTGAACAATAGGACAATCTGTGGGTGAACCATAGATGTAGACAGATGTCAGACTGATGAGAGGAGAACTTTCTAACTGCCAAGCTGTTTCAAACAATGGAATGAGAGGAAGAGTCCCTGTCTGCCGAGGTTTGGGACTCAGGAGGATTCAAGATGATTTTAGGTGTCACAGAACACAGCATCACATATAAGAAAATCACTGCCTGCCAACTCGCCTCTACCTTTTGGGATGTTAGAGATACTGTCTCAGTCTGAGCACACAATGAAATCAATATCTCTGTAGCACTTTCACATTTTCATTTTTACCAAAGGCAGAGTTGGCTTCAAGCTTACTACCCTGCTGTTTATAGGTATTTTAAAAATCTGTCTTCTATCCATGGGAAATCACATTGGTTTTCACTTAGAATAAAATTAATTTCTCTTTTAAAGCATCAAAGAAGCAAGGAGTATTGTAAAAGGAAAACATTAAGTAAAACTAGTAAAAAGGACATATTGTTTTGCCAGGAGTGCACAGATGACTCTGCTGTGGGAGACACAGGATAGAGGACATTGAAGCAAAGGCTAGAGGACCACAGACCACCACATAGATTCAGCCTAGGTTGAGAATGGGGGCTGGGGAAGTTTTAGGGTAAGTTTTTTTTTTTATCCTGATATTTGATTATTCCATTGAATACTGCATCCTGGCCCTTCAAAGCTGGTGTTATTTTACTCCAATAATACAACAGAATGCCATCTAAAACAGGTAAAATAAGCCAAGTAAGTGACTTTCAGATGTAAACCCCAGAAATATCTTCATTTTGGTAGATATCTATCAGTTTTTTGAAATTAAGTTTAAGCACATTTTTGAAAAATACGGTCTGAATAGAACACCAACAAAATTAGGTTTCACTTCTTTGATTCATGCAATTTGATCAGCAAGCACATGTTGGACCGTGAGACGGATGGATCTATGATATGAGTTGAAAGAGAATAATCCAGTACTGGCAGGTTTTTTCTTTAATTATTGAAATTGAAATGACTTTCACTTATAATTAGTTTTATACATTCTTTGAAGAACTGTCAAATTGCATTTCCCCAAGGTTAATATTTGAACAAATTTATTACTTTACTGTGGAAAGTTAAATTTTCACAAAACCCAAATACAACCCAAAAAGCAAATTGTTATGCAAACAAAATGATTAGCTTAATTTAAGACAAATGAAACATAATAAATGAGATGAAAATATACAGTGAAAAACACTCCATATTTATGATTCTATGGAAGAAGTGTCAACAGAGATTTCTGCTCTGTGAACTGTGAGATTGTCCTGTTAATTTAGACAAATCAGTTTCTGAGTCTCTGAGCCTTCAGATCTCTTTTTTCTTTACAGTCTAGGGGCTCAGAAGGAATTTTCTACTTTTAAGCCTCTTCTTTATTATGAAATGATGTGATTTCTAAAATGCAAGCAGCTAATGTGCTATAAGATTCTCAGAATATGTTTTGATTTATCAACAGATGAATGGATAAACAGAATGTGGTATATATACACAGTGGAATATTATTCAGACTTAAAAAATGAATTAAATTCTGACACATGCTACAACATGGATACACTTTGAGGACCTTGTGTCTAATGAATTAAACCAGTCACAAAAAGACACATACTGTATGATTCTACTCACATAAATTACCTATAAGAGTTAAATTCCTTAGACCCAGAAATTTGACTGGGGTGTGCCAGAGGTCAGGGGCAGACAGGGATGAGGACTTAGTGGGTACAGAGTTTTAATTTTTCAAGATGAAAAGAGCTCTGGAGATGTATGGTAGAGATGGTTGCACAAAAATGTGAATACATTGAACTGTACATGTAAAAGTGGGTTATTTTAAGTGTGCTTTACCACAATAAAAAAATGTTTAAAAAATGCACCATGAGCTTGTGAGAGCATATTAAAAAAAAGTATTTTGATATAACTGTTCATTCTTTTCTTTCCTTATTTTCCAATAAATCAGTTCACCAACCATTCAACAGACTAGCATCTCAGAGGACAAAGTTCTACCAGTAAGTATCATATTTAACTTCCTCATTATTTGATAAAGATTCCAGACAGAAGACACTGAGTGTGGCAAGTCTCTTGAGAACAGTTTTGAGAGTCTCGTGGCACTGGTCACATCCTCAGAGCATAACTTTAGTGTCAGATGCGACCTGTTGAATTCCCAGCTGTAACACTTTGGAAATGTAAGACTTTGGGTACATTATTTGGTCTCTCCGTGCCTCAGATCATCTGTTAATAATTATTTCTATCTCCTACGGTTGATGAGTACTTTTCACAGTGTCTGTATCAGAGTCAGTGTTAATAACTGTCTGTCATAACTATATTCCTCCTGTTAACAGCTCTTTAAGTTAATTAGGTAAATATTGTTGTTATAACCAAGAAATCAAAGGTAGGTAGAAAGAAGGATCTTTACATGATATTCAGATTCTGATCCCTTTGTACCACCCATGGCCAGATCAGCCTTACCTGGTCCCTGGAATCTGAACAGCTTCTATCTGGTCTGCCTGCCATCAGCCTCACCTCCTCTCCCACCCTCTGCACCACCGCTGTCCTAAAATAGCAACTGAAGTGGTCCTTTTGAAAATCTAAGCTAGATGATGTGTTTCCTTTGCTCAAAATCTTTCAAAGTCTCCTCCTTCCCTAAGAGGAAATGCCAAAGCCTTTACAAGGGCCTGCAAAATCCTCCATGGGTCTGGACCCCATTACCTGTCTGATCTCATCTCTACCGCTATCCCTGTTCTTGGTCACTGCCTTAGGGCCGTGGCACCTCAGCCTGGAAATTTCTCCCAGCAAATGTTCTTATACCCAATTTCTTTACCTCCTTCATGTCCTCAAGTGGCAACTTTTCAGGACACCTACCCTGACCACCAACCTACCCTGGACCAACTTAAGTCCACAGCCTCTCCCACTCACACTGGCCCTCATGTCCTGCACACTGGGCTCCAGTTTTCTTTGCTTTCTCACAGTAATGATTACCTTTTCTCATAGTACATAATTTACTGACTTTCTATGTTTATCGGATTTTTTATTTTCTTTAAATTTTTAAAAACTGAGGTAAGGGTAATTTATAAGTTTCAAGTGTACAACATAGTGATTCACAGTTTTTAAAGGTTATACTCTGTTTATAGTTTTTATAAAATATTGGCTATCTGCCTGTGTTGTACAGCATTTTATGTTTCTTGTCTGTTTCCTCCCATTATAAACTAAGCCCCAAAGGTACAGGATCTTTCTGTCTTTAATGTATCTTAAGTTGCTAAAGCAGTGCCTGGCACATAACAAGTACTCAGGAGATGTTTATTAAATGCAAGAAAATTGTCATTTACATACCTAGTGCCTGACATGTACAACATACATGCTTGGGGCTCTGCATGAATTATCTTATTTAATCTTCCTGTTGACCCTTTAATATGATTAATACTGACCCCATTTTTAAAGAGAAGATAGCTGAAATTCAGTGCAAGAATTGAAGTAACATCTAAGATGATGGATATGGGACCTGGAACTTAGACCTAAGTCCCTGACTCTAAATTTAGCACTCTTTCCATAAGATCACATCTTAGGAGTGAACAACAGTTGCTCCAGTCATGTCCAATTCTTTGTGACCCCACGGATATAGCCTGCCAGGCTCCTCTGTCCACGGAATTCTCCAGGCAAGAATACTGGAGTGGGATGCCATTCCTTCAGAGAGGTAGGGGACATATGTATACCTATAGTTGATTCATGTTGATGTATGGCAGAAACCAATAAAACACTGTAAAGCAGTTATTCTCCAATTAAAAATAAATTTAAAAAGGACCACATCTTAGTACATCAGTGAAAGAAATAAGGTTACATGTAACAAAAATTGGCCCATTTATGGATTGCATCTGCACTGGAAGGGCTGACTTGAGGAACCTGTCTAAAAACTGAGAAAACCACTTAAATCCATTCAGTACCATTAGGTTGATTCATTGTACATTCAGAGAAGCAGGCAATACTGACCCTACCGTAACAGGAACAGTTCTGATCTATGTTTCTAACCCATCAAAACTAAGTTATTCAAGCCTGAGTCATCAGGAAACACCTTTCTAAGAGCTTCCCTGCTTTGTTTATTGGACTAACGTATATATATATATATTTCAGACAGTCTCTTGCTATTTTCTTGCTTGTTAATTTCTTTCAAATGAAGAACCATTCTTTGTTTTTACATATTCAGGCAAGCAGGAATATTTCTAACAATAGCTTAAACATGGCTTGAGCCAATCCTGGAAGAATCTTCAGAAAGTCAGACCCAGAATGGTCCTCCAAGATCATCTATTCTGACTTCCTTATTTGCAGCGGAGGAAAACTCAGGGCTAGAGTTGAGAAATGACTTCAGAGAAGGCCCCAAGTGTGGAAGAAGAATCAGCCCTTGTCAAGAGAAGGACATGGTGTTCTATATGCAAGTGGGAGTTCCTGCATGGAACATCTGTCCACATTTTCTCTAATTCAATCTTATCCTAAACTAAGATTGGTTTTTCCTGTGCATTTCTCTCTTCCATGTGGAGTGAATTCTAATTAATGTGGTTGCTGTGGAGCCTTCATGGCTAATAAATAATTGAACTAACAGCTATCATTATTGAGTATATATGTTGTGCTAGAGTTAGAGCTTTACATGCATTGAACCATTTCAATACGATAACAATCTCATTAATTATGAAATTTTATTATCCCTCATCTGTTTTTCAGGTGGGGAAAGTAAAGATCAAGGACACCAACCGAGTCATCTGATTTCATCCAAAGAACCACAGGCAGAAGACAAATTAAAACTGGTCAGAAAACTGTCTAACTCCAGAGCCAGTGTTCATAATTACTACATTGTATTGTTTCCTTATTAAAAATTCAGTTAAATTTGTTTTCTGAATCTCTGAATTCCATGAGTCTCCTTCATTATGGCATAAATACAGCCCACAGTTGCATTAATGCCACCCCCATAAGGAAACTCATGTCAGCAGTTAGCAGGATTTCTGGGTGGTAGCCCAGAGTAACTTTGAAAAATGGGAGGATTTCTTTCCAGATTTCCCTCTTCAGCCAGCTGATGCAACATTATATACATTTAATTACATTGCATTGACAATAAGGGTTTTTCCACTTTCAAGGAGTTTTGTAACTCCTCTACAGCTGAGAATTTGGGGGAGGGAGCAGTTCTGGCCGAGGGAAGAAAAATTACATTACAGCATGTTTGCTTCTATTAAGGGATGTAAGAGGAAACTGTTACACCTGGCTCCATTTCCTTGCCAAATTCTTTAATTGTTTTGTAATGTGAGAGAAAAAGAAAACATAAAGGTGATGAAAGAAAACTGACAGCGATAACTAATCATGAATAAAACAAGCCCGTAACGGAATCCTAACTCCATCACCATGGAAAAGCATATTTATAATAATATTTCTCTACTCTGATCTCTATTATCACTGGAGGCTTTTAATGAAAATTTCTGATATTGATCTTTTAACTCTCCTGTTGGATAGAACAATATGAAGATACCCGTAATTTTTATCTCCTAGGATTGATAAATATCATTAGACAGAAAATAACACTGTATTTTTGGTTGCACTGGCTCTTCATTGCTGCCTGTGGGCTTTCTCTAGTTGCAGCAAAAAGGAGCTATTCTCTAGTTGTGCTGCGAAGCCTTCTCATTATGGTGGCGTCTCTTGTTGTGGAGCACAGGCTCTAAGCACGCAGGCTTCAGCAGCTGTGGTGTGCGATTCTAGGGCACATGAGCTTCAGTACTTCTGGAACATAGGCTCAGTAGTTTCAGCTCACAGGCCCTAGAATGAGTAGGGCTTCAGTAGTTGTGGCAAACGGGCTTAGTTGCTCTGCAGCGTGTGGGATCTTCCTGGACCAGGGGTCGAACCCATGTCCCCTGCATTGGCAGGCTGATTTCTATCACTGTGCCACTAGGGACGTCCTCTCAGTACCTTTAGAATCTGGAGTTAAAAATTCTTTGGGGACATGCCTGCGAAGGAAAATTTCCTTATATAGGCATAGATCGCCAAGAGACTCAAGAGTAGAGGGTACACATGTTTCCTATGAAGTGCAGGAACTTGGCATCTTGCCTAACATCACCGTTACCAAGATATATGCAAAACCTTTCATTTTTCCCAGTACCTCAGAGATGTCCACATCATTATTCCCATTTCACAGATGAAGAAATTGAGGACAGTCAGGTAACATACTCCAAGTCTCACAGCTACAAAACAACAAACTTGAAACTTCTTATTCCCAATTCTGTGCTTTTAATTATTGTTCTATTGTGACTCTCATGGCAATTTGCTACCATAGATTTTTTTTATGAAGAAATAACCTCAATCTCTATGTAGACAGCACTTATCATTTTGTTTTTGTTTTCAATGCTCCAACATGTACTGAACCCAAGTTCCTCTCTGCAAGGTAAGTAGTACAACTAAGACCCTGCTGCCTGGCCAGCTGATAACTTCCTTGTACTGCACAGTGTGAAGAAGGACCACACAGAGGCTGAGTGCAGGGAAGAGGGTAGTGGCAGATGGAGGAATCTCAGTCTGATGGCTTCATGATGGAAAACCTCCTGGTCTGAGAGAATCAGGGGTGTTTTTGAAAACAGATCGGTGTTCCTGAGGCTAGAGGCTAAGACACTCATCTTTCTTCCACTAGAAAGAGGTCAGCCTTCATTCACATGCTCCTCCTCTGGATAACTAAACAAAATCTTGATGGTCCTTTGTTTTTAACTGTATTTAACCTCTACTCTAATTGAAAGCTCATGTTATTGAGTTGTTATTATGTCCTAGGCACTGTGAAACCCTTTATGTTATCTCCTTTCATCCCACAGCCACCTGATGAAGTTTATAAAAGGACCATTCACATCTTAGCAAAAAGAAAACTAAAACAGAGAAGAGGAGGGGCTGTCCAAGATCACCTAACTACTAAATAGTAGAACTGACCTTCAACCCCTATCTGTTAGAGTCCAGAACAGGAACTCCTAGCCCTATTCTCTGCATAGCAAATGAACTTGGCACTCATCAAATGCCTTCTTTTCCCCTTCCAGGTACTCTCAGTCTTATTCACCCAACTCAAAGTTAATGAATACAGAACTTTTTCTTAGGTTTTCACAACAATCTGAATTTCTTGTTTGATTTTTGTTTTGAACTAGAGCCATCTGCAAGTGCAGACGGAAATGATGCCTAGAGGAACACTGAGGGTCTGGAAGGTTTTCTGCCCACAAAACTGGACTCCTTGATTGGTATCTGACATTCCTTAGATACAACTTATTTCATTTATTTAGGGTTTTGTTCTTTCACAATAAACATGTACCAGGAAAGGCAACAGTCCTCAGTGATAATGTCTGACCCTCTTTGTGACTGAGCTATATACATCCTTCTCCAGGTGGCAGCTTTAGGCTCAGTATACTAGATTATGAGATACTTAAGGATCATAAAGAGATCTGATCTACTTTCTAGCCCCATCACTTTGACACAGAGTAGGAAACCAAAAAAAAATGGCTCTTTGTATAAACGATATCATCATGGATACTTGCAAGTAATAACTCAGAAGTGTGACAAAATTAATGGTGACATGGTAGCGAGCTGCCTTTTGATTAAAAAAAATAATGTCACCAGGAATGACCATGGTATGTTGAATACTTAGTACAAGTCAGGTGCTATGTTAAAACTTTGCATGGATGATCCAGTTTTGTCCTCTACAACAACATAGGAGAGAGGTTATATTGTTATTTCCAGCTTATAGACAAGAAAGCTGAAGCAGGAGAGACTAAGTAATGTGAGCAAAGACTTAGAGCTCAGAAGTGGTAGAAATGAAGCTTCACATCAAGAAACTGGAGTCTAGATTCACAGACTCAGATAATGAACTTATCAGGGTTGAGATTTGGGGGGAAGGGATAAAGGGGTAGTTGGGGAGTTTGGGAGCGATATGTACACACTGCTGTATTTAAAACAGATAACCAACAAGCCTGGTGTCCTGCAGTCCATGGGGTCACAGAGTCAGACGCGACTGAGTGAACTGAACTGACTGAATCAACAAGGATTTACTGCACAGCACAGGGAACTCTGCTAAATATTACATGGCATCCTAGGTAGGAGGGGAGTTTGGGGAGAATGGATACATGGATACGTATGGCTGAGTCCCTTCACTAATGAAACTAGCACAACATTAATAATTGGCTATAATCCAATATAAACCAGAAAGTTTTTAAAAATTAAAAAAAAAAAAAGAAATTGGAGTCTAGACACCACACAATTAACCTA
>NW_024071126.1:0-8550 GCF_014754425.2 Oryx dammah
TGGAAACAGTGACAGATTTTATTTTCTTGGGCTCCAAAATCACTGCAAGATGGTGACTGCAGCCATGGGATTAAAAGACACTTGCTCCTTGGAAGGAAAGCTTTGACAAACCTATTGTGATAATCACTCAGTCATGTCCAACTCTTTGCAACTCCATGGACTGTATCCCACCAGGTTTCTCTGTCCATGGAATTCTCCAGGCAAGAATACTGGAGTGAGTTGTCATGCCCTTTTCCAGGGGATCTTTCTGACCTAGGGATCGAACCAGGGTCTCCAGCATTGCAGGCAGATTCTTTATCAGTGACAAACATAGACAGTGTATTAAAAAGCTGAGACATGAGGGGTGGTCCTAAGATGGCAGAGGAATAGGACAGGGAGACCACTTTCTCCCACACAAATTTATCAAAAGAGCATTTAAACGCTGAGTAAATTCCACAAAACAACTTCTGAATGTTGGCAGAGAACATCAGACACCCAGAAAAGCAGCCCATTGTCTTTGAAAGGAGGTAGGAAAAAATATAAAAGACAAAAAAAGAGACAAAAGAGGTAGGGATGGAGTTCCATCCCGGGAAGGGAGTCTTAAAAAGAGAGAAGTTTCCAAACACCAGAAAACACTCTCACTGCCGAGTTCGTGGTGAGCCTTGGAAGCACAGAGGGCAACATAACAGAGGAAAAATAAATAAATAATTTAAACCCACAGATTACAAGCCCAGTGGTAACTCCCCCAGCGGAGAAGCAGCGCAGACACCTGCACCTGCCACTAGCAAGTGGGGGCTGGGCAGGGAGGCGCGGGATGCATTGCTTAGTGTAAGGACCAGGCCTGAATGCCCCAAGGGAAATCTGAGCGAACTAACTTGGGCTAGCAAACCAGATGGTGGGATAGCTACCACACGAAAAGTCCTAACCTAAGACACCACCAGGCCCACACACAGAACAAAGGACTGAACAGAACTGGCCGGCTGCAGACCATGCCCCTCCAGTGACAGGCAGCCAGAGCCAGAAAGGGGCAATCACAGCCCCAGAGAGACATTATCTACCAAACTGCAAGCAGGCTTTTTTGTCAACTAAGACTTCTTGGGGTTCTGGACTGTCAACATCAACCTGAGAAGGTGCGCCAGTTGTACACCCAGAAAACCAAGTGGCAGGGATGGGGGAGGCGATAAGTTGCACCAACCGTGCTCACCAAACACCTCATCACCTGAGCTGCTCGGACCTGGGAAGGGCACAAAACACAGGCCCAACCAAGTCTGCGCCTCTGAGGACTACCCAAGTGCCTGAACCTGAGAGTGTTAGACCTGGGAGGTACATGCAGCCCAGGGCCAGCCTCAGAAGGTTCTGAGTGGAGCAACCTACAGCCTGAGCAGTGTGGGCAGGGAGGGCACATGCGCCATTAGTGGGGTCAGGCCCAGTGTGACTGAGGCACTGTGAGCACATGCCAGTGTTATTTGCTTGCAGCGTCCCTCCCTACCCACAGCACGACTGAACAAGTGAGCATAAAAAAAGTGTCCACCTCCGCCCCCCTTGTGTTAGGGCAGAAATCAGACACTGAAGAGACTAGCAAACAGAAGAAGCTAAAACAGAGGGAACCGTCTTGGAAGTGACATGTGCAATAGATTAAAACCCTGTAGTTAGTACCGACTACATAGGATGGGGCCTATAGGTCTTGAGAAATATAAGCCAGGCCAAGGAACTATCCAAAAATGAACTGACCCCACACTGCCCACAACAACACCAGAGAAAGTCCTAGATATATTTTTACTATTATTACAATCATTCTTTTTTCTAATTTTTTAAAAAAATTTTAAGTCCTCTATTACTCCTTTCATTTTCATTTTTATAACCTACTATTGCTTTGCAAAAAAAAAAAAACCTTATTTTTTAAAGCAAACTTCATACATATATATATATAATTTTTGTGACTTTGTCTTGTTTTTTTTTTTTCTTCTTCTTCTTTTCTTTAATATTGTATTTTTAAAAATCCATCCTCTACTCTAGATTTTTAATCTTTGCTTTTTGGTATTTGTTATCAATTTTGTTCTCCACCAGGTCGCCTCTGTCTCCTCCCTCCCCCTTCTCTTCTCTACCAAACTGTGTCTTCTGGATGGTGGAGAACACTTAGGGAAATGATTACTGGCTGGATCTGTCTCTCTCCTTTTGATTCCCCCCCCCTTTTTATCCTCCTGGCCACCTCTGTCTCATTCCTCCCTCTTCTCTTCTCTGTATAACTCCGTGAACATTTCTCAGTGGTCCAGACTGTGGAGCATACATAAGGAAATGATTACTGGCTAGGTTTCTCTCTCCTCTTTTGATTCCACCTCATCTCATCTGGGTCACCTCTAACTCCCTCCTCCCTCTTCTCTTCTCCAGGTAACTCTGTGAACCTTTCTGGGTGTCCCTCACTGTGGAGAAACTTTTCATCTTTAACCTAGATGTTTTATCAATGGTGCTGTATAGAAGGAGAAGTCTTGAGACTACTGCAAAAATAAGACTGAAAACCAGAAGCATGAGGCTTAAGTCAAAATCCTGAGAACACCAGCAAACTCCTGACTCCAGGGAACATTAATCAACAGGAGCTCATCAAATGCCTCCATACCTACACTGAAACCAAGTACCATCCAAGGGCCAAAAAGTTCCAGAACAAGACATACCATGCAAATTCTCCAGTAACACAGGAACACAGCCCTGAGTTTCAATATACAGGCTGCCCAAAGTTACTCCAAAACCACTGACATCTCATAACTCATTACTGGACACTTCATTGCACTCCAGAGAGAAGGAATCCAGCTCCATGCACCAGAACACTGACACAAGCTTCCCTAACCAAGAAACCTTAACAAGCCACCTGTACAACCCCACCCACAGCGAGGAAACTCCACAATAAAGAGAACGCCACAAACTGCCAGAATACAGAAAGGACACCCCAAACTCAGCAATATAAACAAGATGAAGAGACAGAGGAATATCCAGCAGGTAAAAGAACAGGAGAAATGCCCACCAAACCAAACAAAAGAGGAAGAGATATGGAAGCTACCTGATAAAGAATTCTGAATAATAATAGTGAAAATGATCCAAAATCTTGAAATCAAAATAGAATCACAGATAAATAACCTGGAGACAAGGATTGAGAAAATGCAAGAAAGGTTTAACAAAGACCTAGAAGAAATAAAAAGGAGTCAATATGTAATGAATAATGCAATAAATGAGATCAAAAACACTCTGGAGGCAACAAATACTAGAATAACGGAGGCAGAAGATAGGATTAGTGAAGTAGAAGATAGAATGGTAGAAATAAATGAATCAGAGAGGAAAAAAGAAAAACTAACTAAAAGAAATGAGGACAATCTCAGAGACCTCCAGGACAATATTAAATGCCCCAACATTCGAATCATAGGAGTCCCAGAAGAAGAAGACAAAAAGAAAGATCATGAGAAAATACTTGAGGAGATAATAGTTGAAAACTTCCCTAAAATGGGGAAGGAAATAATCACCCAACTCCAAGAACCCCAGAGAGTCCCACACAAGATAAACCCAAGGAGGAACACCCCAAGACACATATTAATCAAAGTAACAAAGATCAAACACAAAGAACAAATATTAAAAACAGCAAGAGAAAAACAACAAAAAACACACAAGGGGATTCACATAAGGATAACAGCTGATCTTGCAATAGAAACTCTTCAGGCCATGACGGAATGGCAAGACATACTTAGAGTGATGAAAGAAAATAACCTATAGCCCAGATTACCGTACCCAGCAAGGATCTCATTCAAATATGAAGGAGAAATCAAAAGCTTTACAGACAAGCAACAGCTGAGAGAATTCAGTACCACCAAACCAGATTTCCAACAAATGCTAAAGGATATTCTCTAAACAGGAAAAACAAAAAGAGTATATAAACTCGAACCCAAAACAATAAAGTAAATGGCAACGGGATCCTACTTATCAACAATTACCTTAAATGTAAATGGGTTGAATGCCCCAATCAAAAGACAAAGACTGGCTGAATGGATTAAAAAAAAAAACCCAAGACCCATGTTGTCTACAAGAGACCCACCTCAAAACAGGGGACACATACAGACTGAAAGTGAAGGGCTGGAAAAAGATATTCCATGCAAATAGAAACCAAAAGAAAGCAGGAGTAACAATACTCATATCAGATAAAATAGACTTTAAAACAAAGGCTGTGAAAAGAGACAAAGAAGGACACTACATAATGATCAAAGGATCAATCCAAGAAGAAGATATAACAATTATAAATATATATGCACCCAACATAGGAGCACTGCAATATGTAAGACAAATGCTAACAAGTATGAAAGGGGAAATTAACAATAACACAATAATAGTGGGAGACTTTAATACCCCACTCATACCTATGGATAGATCAACTAAACAGAAAATTAACAAGGAAACACAAACTTTAAATGATACAATAGACCAGTTAGACCTAATTGATATCTATAAGGACATTTCACCCCAAAACAGTGAATTTCACCCTTTTCTCAAGCTCACACAGAACCTTCTCCAGGATAGATCACATCCTGGGCCATAAATCTAGCCTTGGTAAATTCAAAAGAATTGAAATCATTCCAAGCATCTTTTCTGACCACAATGCAGTAAGATTAGATCTCAATTACAGGAGAAAAACTATTAAAAATTCCAACATATGGAGGCTGAACAACACGCTGTTGAATAACCAACAAATCACAGAAGAAATCAAAAAAGAAATTAAAATATGCATAGAAATGAATGAAAATGAAAACACAACAACCAAAAACCTGTGGGACACTGTAAAAGCAGTGCTAAGGGGAAAGTTCATAGCAATACAGGCATATCTCAAGAAACAAGAAAAAAGTCAAATAAATAACCTAACTCTACACCTAAAGCAACTAGAAAAGGAAGAAACTAGGAACCCCAGAGTTAGTAGAAGGAAAGAAATCTTAAAAATTAGGGCAGAAATAAATGCAAAGAAACGAGAGGCCATAGTAAAAATCAACAAAGCCAAACGCTTGTTCTTTGAAAGGATAAATAAAATTGACAAACCATTAGCCAGACTCATCAAGAAACAAAGGGAGAAAATTCAAATCAATAAAATTAGAAATGAAAATGGAGAGATCACGACAACACAGAAATACAAAGGATCATAAAAGACTACTATCGGCAATTAAATGCCAATAAAATGGACAACATGGAAGAAATAGACAAATTCTTAGAAAAGTACAACTTTCCAAAACTGAACCAGGAAGAAGTAGAAAATCTTAAGAGACCCATCACAAGCACGGAAATTGAAACTGTAATCAGAAAGCTTCCAGCAAACAAAAGCCCAGGTCCAGACGGCTTCACAGCTGAATTCTACCAAAAACTTAGAGAAGAGCTAACACCTATCCTACTCAAACTCATCCAGAAAATTGCAGAGGAAGGTAACCTTCCAAACTCATTCTATGAGGCCACCATCACCCTAATACCAAAACCTGACAAAGATGCCACAATAGAAGAAAACTACAGGCCGATATCATTGATGAACATTGATGCAAAAATCCTTAACAAAATCCTAGCAATCAGAATCCAACAACACATTAAAAAGATTATACACCATGACCAAGTGGGCTTTATCCCAGGGATGCAAGGATTCTTCAAATCCACAAATCAATCAACGTAATTCACCACATTAACAAATTGAAAATAAAAGCTATTGATTATCTCAATAGATGCAGAGAAGGCCTTTGACAAAATTCAAC
This sequence comes from Oryx dammah, assembly GCF_014754425.2. NCBI lineage: Eukaryota > Metazoa > Chordata > Mammalia > Artiodactyla > Bovidae > Oryx > Oryx dammah. Next base: position 5,739 of record NW_024071126.1, read on the forward strand.
ATCCATTTATGATAAAAACTCTCCAGAAAGCAGGAATAGAAGGAACATACCTCAACATAACAAAAGCTATATATGACAAACCCACAGCAAACATTATCCTCAATGGTGAAAAATTGAAAGCATTTCCCCTAAAGTCAGGAACAAGAAAAGGGTGCCCACTTTCACCATTACTATTCAACATAGTTTTGGAAGTTTTGGCCACAGCAATCAGAGCAAAAAAAAAGAAACAAAAGGAATCCAAATTGGAAAAGAAGTAAAACTCTCACTGTTTGAAGATGACATGATCCTCTACATAGAAAACCCTAAAGACTCCACCAGAAAATTACTAGAGCTAATCAATGAATATAGTAAAGTTTCAGGATATAAAATCAACACACAGAAATGACTTGCATTCCTATACACTAATAATGAGAAAATAGCGAAATTAAGGAAACAATTCCATTCACCATTGCAATGAAAAGAATAAAATACTTAGGAATATATCTACCTAAAGAAACTAAAGACCTATATATAGAAAACTATAAAACACTGGTGAAAGAAATCAAAGAGGACACTAATAGATGGAGAAATATACCATGTTCATGGATTGGAAGAATCAATATAGTAAAAATGAGTATACTACCCAAAGCAATTTATAGATTCAATGCAATCCTTATCAAGATACCAACGGTATTTTTCACAGAGCTAGAACAAATAATTTCACAATTTGTATGGAAATGCAAAAAAACTCAAATAGCCAAAGCAATCTTGAGAAAGAATGGAACAGGAGGAATCAAGCTGCCTGACTTCAGGTTCTACTACAAAGTCACAGTCATCAAGAGAGTGTGGTACTGGCACAAAGGCAGAAATATAGATCAATGGAACAAAATAGAAAGCCCAGGGATAAATCCATGCACCTATGGACACCTTATCTTTGACAAAGGAAGCAAGAATATACAATGGATTAAAGACAATTGCTTTAACAAGTGGTGCTGGGAAAACTGGTCAACCACTTGTAAAAGAATGAGAAATGGCAATCCACTCCAGCATTCTTGCCTGGAAAATCCCATGGACAGAGGAGCCTGATAGGTTACAGTCCATGGGGTTGCAAAGAGTCAGACATGACTGAGCAACTTCACAGAACACTTTCTAACACCATACACAAAAATAAACTCAAAATGGATTAAAGATCTAAACGTTAGACCAAAAACTATAAAACTCCTAGAGGAGAACTTAGGCAAAACACTCTCCAACATATATCACAGCAGGATCCTCTATGACCCACCGCCCAGAATATTGGAAATAAAAGCAAAAATAAACAAATGGGACCCAATTACAATTAAAAGCTTCTGCACAACAAAAGAAACTATAAGCAAAATGAAAAGACAGCCTTCAGAATGGGAGAAAATAATAGCAAATGAAGCAACTGACAAACAACTAATCTCAAAAATATACAAGCAACTCATGTAGCTCAATTCCAGAAAAATAAATGATCCAATCAAAAAATGGGCCAAAGAACTAAATAGACATTTCTCCAAAGAAGACATACGGATGGCTAACAAACACATGAAAAGATGCTCAACATCACTCATTATCAGAGAAATGCAAATCAAAACCACAATGAGGTACCATTTCACGCCAGTCACAATGGCTGCAATCCAAAGTCTATAAGCAATAAATGCTGGAGAGGGTGTGGAGAAAAGGGAACCCTCTTTCACTGTTGGTGGGAATGCAAACTAGTACAGCCACTATGGAGAACAGTGTGGAGATTCCTTAAAAAAACTAGAAATAAAACTGCCTTATGACCCAGCAATCCCACTGCTGGGCATACACACCAAGGAAACCAGAATTGAAAGAGACACATGTACCCCAATGTTCATCGCAGCACTATTTATAAGAGCCAGGACATGGAAGCAACCTAGATGTCCATTAGCAGATGAATGGATAAGAAAGCCATGGTACATATACACAATGGAGTATTACTCTGCCATTAAAAAGAATACATTTGAGTCAGTTCTAATAGGGTGGATGAAACTGGAGCCAATTATACAGAGTGAAATAAGCCAGAAAGAAAAACACCAATACAGCATACTAACACATATATATAGAATTTAGAAAGATGGTAACAATAACCCTGTATGTGAGACAGCAAAAGAGACACAGATTCTTTTGGACTCTGTGGGAGAGGGTGAGGGTGGGATGATTTGGGAGAATGGCATTGAAACATGTATAATATCATATATGAAATGAATCACCAGTCCAGGTTCAATGCATGATACTGGATGCTTGGGGCTGGTTCACTGAGACAACCCAGAGGGATGGTACGGGGAGGGAGGAGGGAGGGGGGTTCAGGATGGGGAACACGTGTATACCTGTGGTGGATTCATGTTGATGTATGGCAAAACTAGTACAATATTGTAAAGTAATTAACCTCCAATTAAAATAAATATATTTATATTTTAATAAAATAAGTAAAATTTATATTCACTTTTATATAATTATTTTATTTATTTTGAATTTTTATTTTAAAATTTAATTTTTATATTATTATTGTCATTTTATTTATTTTAACTTAATAAACTATTTAAAAAATTTTATTTGGCTGTGCTGGGTCTTAGCTGTAGCACACAAGATCTTAGTTGCAGCATGTGGGATCTAGTTCCCTGACCACAGATCAAACCTGGGTCCTTGGCATTGGGAAGTCAGAATCTTAACTACTGGACCACTAGGAAGTCCTGCTCTCATTTATTTTTGTTTTTATTTCTTTTGCCTTAGAAGACTGATCTAAGAAAATGTTGCTGTGATTTATGTCTGAGAATGTTTTGCCTATGTT
>NW_024071127.1:0-8544 GCF_014754425.2 Oryx dammah
TGGTCGCACTTAGGGAAGGAGAGCCGGTTGGGTGAGGAGTCCTGTCTAGCACGTGCTCCCTATGCATCTGGGAGGAGAGCTGGGTGATCCCCCCAGAGAAACGTGTTCCAGTGTTGGTGCCTGAACCTCTGCTAGTTGGAAAAAGGCAGGATGTTTGCCCAGGTCCCCAGAAGCGCTCAAGGAAGCTGAGGTCTTTGCAGTAAATCTAGGAGCAGGGAGCCTTGTGGGAGAGGGTCGTCCTGCTCGGGTGGAGCTCAGGGTCCTTCCCAAACTGTCGCGAAAGAGAAGACATGGAGGAGCCTGGGGTCTGAATCCATGTGGCGCTTCTGAACTGTGGTGCTGGAGAAGACTCTTGAGAGTCCCTTGGACTGCAAGGAGAGCCAACCAGTCCATCCTAAAGGAGATCTACCCTGAATATTCATGGGAGGGACTGATGCTGAAGCTGGAGCTTGCCGGGGTCCAGCCCCGGTGATTCGAAGCTATGGACAGCTTGGCGTCCTTGGAAAAATACATGTTTAATTACAGATATAGAGAGTGATTAGAAATGGATAGTGTAGTAGGAAATATTAGTGGAGAAAAAGAGGCTGAATAACTTGGTTTATGTGGAATACCAATCACCACCTACGTAGGCCGCAGGCGTCTTTCCATTCTCCCGAAGGAGAGGAGGCACTGAGGCCTCCCCGGTCCGATCCCAGAAGCCCAGGCATGATTAGCAGGCTTGGTGAGTCCCCACATTAATTCAGCCAGAAAAACGGGGATCAAGAAAGAAGTGACATGGAGGAATCAGTCTTTCCAGAAACTGATCCGATTTCTTTATTTTTTAGGTTTGCTTATGTACCTTTTGTTACACAGAGGGATGAATACAGAGTCACGCGGGAGTCAGCAGTTCTGACCTTTATCAAAATCAGGTATTTTACATAAAAAAAGGTCTTAGGGGTTTTACATCATCTTCTGGCCATGAGGCCTGCTGACATTTACAACCTTTTCTTTCTGATAACCAAAAAACTTATTCTTTCCAAGGGTGTTTTTTCTTAAACCAGGCACCACCCTCTAAATAAAGTTGCATTCCTATAGGGTGAGGGTGTAGTGAGTTACAATCAAGAAAGGAATTTATTTAACCCAAGGTTAACATGATTAATCTTAAAGGTTAATACTTATTTCTCCTATATGCTAGTTATATTCATTATAAGGGCAGGGAATATGGAGATTTAGCAGCAAAACATCAGCCCAACAAATAAAAACCCTTCACCAATGTTCCCCTTAAGATCTATTTAGTCTTAGGATAGTGATAAAGTTACATTTTTACATAGCAAGGACACAGTGATTTATAACAAAGTACAGTGTGTTAGGTAAAAGACGACCAGGCACACCAAAAACTGTCTAAGGGGCTTTAATGGCGAAGCACTCCCGGGCGGGGTTCCCGGACAGAACGGGGCAGGTCGAGGGAATCCGCGCGGAACCGCGTTGGGAGTTTGTTTATATATGCACGTGTGAGGGATGGCTGGGCTAGTGGATGGGAGTTTGGACAGGCTGCTGGTTCGCAGCACGCGAGCTGATAGGTTTCTCTATGCGGCTGAGGCAGGGCGGCTTATGCAGCTGAGGCAGCGTGGTTCATGCAGCTGGGGGCGGGGCGGCTTTAGCTGGCGGAGTGTGCTGTCCTTGGTCCCTGGCATCTGGGAGGCTCCCTCTGTTGGGGACTTCCCCAGCCGGCTGGGGAGAGGAGGGGCGGCCCATCATGGCCCCCGGGGTCTGACCTTTACACAGTGATCTATAACAAAAGAGAAGATTCATTAACTCAAAAAGTCTAGTATTGCTAACATCAAAAACTACTATATTTCCTTTACTATATTCCAAATACATTGATTAATATATTCCCAGGTGCCTAAGGATATGGAGGCCTGGTGGCAATCATTGACTCAACAATGAGAAAAGCCCTATGCTAATTAAGACTTTCAAAATACTCCAAACTCTCTGTGCTGTTTATGGTTGAGAGGTAGGAAACAATCATGTGTGTAGTGGCAGGAGTATGGATAATCCTGTCACAGAAGCTAGTCTGTCAGCAGAGAGGTTTGACCTGAGACACCCTTGTCACACCCAGGGCAGGGAATTAGCAGCAATTATTGGCAGGACAAATGAAAAACCCTTCACCAATATAATTCCTAACCAACCCACTATACTAATAATTTCTAGGTAGACTCTGGCTTTGGGGGTAGATGCTCGGGAACAGGGGGTTTCCTGAGGCTTGATCACGCCTTTGTGTATGCCAAGCCCCCTTCCTCATGACCTTTGCCATGGGCGGAGTTCCTCACGCTGGCTCCCTGCAGAAGGTCCAATACTTAGGCCACCTGATGCGAAGAGCTGACTCACTGGAAAGACCCTGATGCTGGGAAAGATTGAAGGCGGAAGAAGAAGGGGACGAGGGAGGATGACATGGCTGGATGCCATCATTGACTCAATGATTATGAGCTTGAGCAAACTCCAGGAGATGGTGAAGGACAGGGAAGTCTGGTGTGCTGCAGGCCATGGGGTCGCAGAGTCAGATACGACTTAGCGACTGAAAAACAAGTGCCCCAAAGAGGGTGCAGTCTCATCAATTCTCTCTCTTTGGGCAGAGTCTGATTTTAACCTGCTTCCTTAATGACCTGTCACTTCCCAGGTGCACACTGGTAAAACATCCACCTGCTCTCTAGGAAAAGCAGGAGATCTGGGTTCGATCTCTGAGTCGGGAAGACCCCCTGGAGAAGGAAGTGGCAGCCCACTGCAATATTCTTGCCTGGCAAATCCCACGGGTAGAGGAGCCTGGTGGGCTACAGTGCATGGCCACGGGGTTGCAAATGGTTGGCTATGACTAAGTGAGGGCACACACTGGCAAAAGGTAAGGTTTCAGGCATTCTGTCCATATGAGGGATCCCGCTCTGTGTCCACAGCCTGATAATGTGCTGTCTGCTGCCCACTGGTCTGTCTTTCAGAAGGACCAGGGCTTGAGCACGTTTCATGGCTGAATCTCTGGGCGTGGCTGCTGCAGTTTCTCTGCAAGTACTGCTGGGCCATCAGACCGAAAAGCTTGTAAATACTGTGGATTGCTAACCAGATATGCTCTGTGTCATCTGGATTACTTCTGTTGTTTGAGGGAAACATCCCAGCGGTCACTGTCTCTAAGGAAGCCAGGCAGATACAGATAGCTGCCTGGAGCTTATTTCCTGGAACTTATTTCATCTCCTCCACTGGAGGCCAGAAGTTCTACCCCTGGACTAGTCTAGAGCTTTGCATTACAGATGTTTGGGAAACGTCCATTTAATTAGCATGAATCAGTAAGCAATTGACATAATCATCGCTGGTCTCACCCATTAGGGTAAGTCTTTTTTTGTTATGCATCTAAGCCCCCAGTGGACTATTTACAGACAGCCTTTCTTAGCTCTTTCACTGCAACCTGATTTTTAAAAGACCCAGCTAAATCAATCTGCATGCATCTCCACCACGGACATCAGGCAGATATTCTCTAGCATTTCATGAGTCAGTCAGTTCAGGCAATGCTGGAAAATTCACTTAGAAACAATCCTATTAGTGGTGCAAACGTCCCGGTAGAACCTGCGGTGAGGAGGTGAGCACCCTCTCCTTCTGTGTTGGAGCTGAAGCCTCAGCAGGACAGAATGCTGACTGACCCAGGGGGACGTTTAGTGGCTGCTCTGCAGTCTGGTCCTGGGTGAGTTGCTGTGTGTGTCAAAACTGACTTGTGTTAAGTGACCCGGATATGGGTTGCGACGTGCGTTCTAAATATATTTTTGCCAATGTATTATTTCCAACATTTGAAAGACGGGTTATTTTCAAAAATAAAGCACAGCGAATGAAAACACTGACTTGTAACAATCCCCAATTCACAAATGACAAAGCTGTGTTTAGACCCTCGGTCAGCCTCCTTTGTTCATGGTTCCAGATCACTGGCTGGAAATTCAGACTGCCTGATGCATGCCTAACAAGCTCTGTTTACTTGTGCTTTCCAGGGAGTGCTGAGTCCTTTGAAATGGAAAGAGAAGAAACCAGCCCCCTATCTGGGGACAAGTGGGGAAAGAAAATGTCCTTTTCTTTCTGAGTGAGGGTCAGGGGTTCTGTCAGGGTTCGCACCAGGGACGAATTGGGCGGGGTCACAAAGACAATCTTTGTGGACACCATTTGTACATTTGAAGCGAATTCTCTAAACACGAGACACCAATTATTTTGCTGCAAGTTTTCCTTTCCTTTTAGGTTCGAAGGATTCATTAACAAAAGAAACCACTTGTTATACACAATAAACAATTTCAATATTTAATAGAGGATCATCTGGTTTGATTTCAATGTGCGGTCATTAAAAGAGAAAGAGAAACAATAGGGAGAACTGACCGTGTATCCATCACCAAACTGGGCTAACAGCCGACAGCCAGACTTGAGCAGTCCTGTGTGAGCCTGGTAAGTCCGAGTCTTTGCAATCGTGCCAGGCTCCTCTGTCCATGGGATTCTCCAGGCCAGAACACGGGAGTGGGTTTCCATGCGCTTCGGGGATCTTCCCGACCCAGGGATTGAACCGGCGTCTCTTGCGTCCTCTGCAGCGGCAGGCGGGCTCTTTAGCACTAGTACCTCCTGGGAAGCCCTGAACAGTGCTGGGAGTCCCGAGGAACAGCTATCTGGAGTCCCAGTTGGGAAACGGTCCCTGGCTGTGCATCCACCCCATGGGTGAGGCTTCAAATTGCAGTTTTCAGGGCTCCTGCTTATAATCAAAAGCCAAAAACTGATATCATCAGTTTGCACGCAGAAATACAACTCTGGTGTAACTCTTGCAACGCTGTTTGCTTCACCTTGCAATTCGTGCTTTAGAAGCCGGGGGCTGGCCAGGGGATGGCTAAGGCCATCGGGCAAGGGAGGGGAAAGTCCCTTCCTGTGACCAGTTGCAGGTGTTCTTGCAGAGTCCTCAGAGTGTCTGCAGTTTGGCCCAGTTCAGAAATTCCTGATTCCACCTGGTAAGGCCGAGGCCTAAGTCCATCTCCTTGATGGACTTGTGGCTCTGCTTAAAACCCCTTGTCACAGTGACTCAATTTTATTTCTCATTTTACAATACGTTGCTTATTTCTGCACAAAGATAAGTTGGAAGGATAGAGCCATGTGAATATTCCTGGGGTGGAAAGGGCTGGAGAAATTAAGGGTAGAAGTGAGATATTTGAGCCTCCCTCAGTGTTTACTACTCCAGAAATAAAACTAAGGCACTCACACCAGGGCTTTGTCTAGTGGGTAGAGGGGCAAGGATGGCCCTCCCACAGCAATGAATTATCGGACCAGAGGTGAGTACAGGGTCGCTGCTGACAGCCCCTGGCTTAGGCTTTAGGGCGGAGAAGGCACTAAGCTATCTGAAGGTGAGAGTCGCTCAGTCCTGTCCGACTCTCTGGGACCCCACGGACTGCAGCCCGCCAGGCTCCTCTGTCCATGGGATTCTCCAGGCAAGAATACTGGAGTGGGCTGCCTTTTCCTTCTCCAGCGGGTCTTCCCCACCCAGGGATCGAACCTGGGTCTTCTATGGTGCGGGCCAATTCTTTACTCTCTGAGCCAACAGGGACGCCCCCAGCTCTCCCAGGTTTCCAAACTGAACCTGTCATGTTTCAGACGAGGTCGCTAATTTCCCCACTGCGGTCACCGGCGCCCTGTCGGCCCTCCAAGGCTGCGCTGGGCGGGCAGGCCAGGGTCCCACCGTGCTTGGTTCACACGGGCCTCTGTGCACCGGGAGGAGCGCGCCTGGCTTCGCGCAGAGACTCAAGCCCAGGTGCCCGGGCGGCGCCCCTCCGGGCCAAGTATCAGCCCGTGCGCCCCGCGAAGACGCCGGGCTCGCCCGCTGAAGGCCTCCTAGGGCCGGGCCTTCGCTCCTCCTGCGGCCCCGGGTAGCGGTCCCCGCACTGGGGCCGGACCAGACCCGCGGGGCAACTGGCGCCTGGCTCGCCCCTGCTGTTCGGCCCCGCCCAACCGTTCAGCACCGCCCTCCGGCTCGGTTCGGCGCGGTCCGGCCAGGCCCGCCCTTCCCGCTCGGCCCAGCGCCTCCCGCTCGATCAGGCCCTCGCGTCCTCCCCGCCCCGCCCTCCCTCCCGGCTCCGCCCCGCCCTCCCTCCCGGCTCCGCCCCGCCCTCCCTCCCGGCCCCGCCCCTCCCTCTCGGCCCCGCCCTCCGGTCCGGCCCCGCTCCTCCCCTCGGCCCCGCCCTCCGGCCTGGCCCTCCTCGCCCCTCCCGCTCGGATTCGCCCTTGACGCTTGGCCCTCGCCCTCCGGTCCGGTCCGGTCCGGCCCGGCCGCCCCTCCCGGCGCGGTGTTTCGGCCCGGCCACTCTGTCCTCGCCCCGCCGGCTCCGGCCGCGCCCGAGGACCTGGGGGGAGGTAGGGGCCACTGAACGGGCCTGCGCGCGAGGCGGGCGGCGGGCGGCGGGCGGCGGCGGGGGCGCGCGCCGGGCTGGGTTTCCTTTCGAGTCAGGCGGCCGCGGCGGACGTGGCGGTCCGGTGAGTGTGGCGGCGCCGCCGGCCGGGACCGGGGACCGGAGGACCCGCAAGGGGCGGCACCCAGCCTTCCCGGGCCCCGCGCGCCCAGGTACCCTCGGTGAGCGCCGGGCGTTGGGGACCCGGGGGATCGGGGCGGAGGCTGGAGGGCGGATAGGAGCCGGCCTGAGTGCCCAGTTGGACCCGGGGCCCAGCGGTCTCCCGCCCACCGCGCGGCCTGCGCTCAGGCTCCGTCAGGCCTGCGAGGATGATCGTGAGGACCGTTTCAGAGCTTGTTGCCGCTGGTTTTGTTTTCGCTAGACACGCTGCAGGCGCAGTATTCTGAGAGTGGGCATCTTCAGGGCCAAGAGGGCCTGGGAGAAACTTTAGTCGCACCTGGGTGCTCGATAAGTTGGCACCTGAGTTACTTTCTTCCCTTCTCTCTCCGCCCACCCCCCATAAAGTTGTAGTTTGAGGGGGGAAAAAAGTATGGGAAATGAACGTTCCCATGCTGCCAGGATTCCTGAGCTGCTGGGGGAGGCCGTGTTCTGCTGGGACTTTGGCTTCCGGCCCAGTGGTACCTGGCCAGACTGTGTGCCTCCCCGCTGGTGTTCTTTAAAGCCGAAGCGGAGAGGGCGTGTGATAAGTAACCCTTGGACTGAGGTCCCCATGAACAGGAAGGGCCGTGGTTATCAGTGTTCTGGGGCGTGGCGTGTCCAGGAGTCCCCACAACTGGTGCCTAACTGCACCCTCAGCGTTATACCACCCCAGAGAAAGGCCGTGGTTTCAGTCATATTGGCCATGTAAACTAAGTAGTTAGAACCACATGAGGCCAGTTCCAGTCCTAAGTATTGTATTACAACTCAGCTTCTGGCCTGATCACTCCAGCCAGTACAGTGGAGCGAAACGAGCGTAAATGGAACCACTGTTCTTTTCTGCTTGCACTAAGAGCGCGCTACATACACGAAGGGCTTGTTGTCAGACCCCCGGGAAGCCCACACACCTTGCACCACCAAGCTTTCTGGAAACGAGAAGGAAAAGCGTGTGCAGTTCTATTCACCATTTATTGAACACCGACTGTGGGCCAGGCGTCAGTTGCCGTAATCCCCTCAGTAAACCTATAGAGTAGAAGGAACCATCCGGATTACACGTTAGATAACACACACACACAGACCAGGCGGGGACAGCACAGGAGCCAAGTCTCCAGTAAACCAGACTTTATGGGGATGAAGGCTCCCTCGATCCACCCCGGGGCTTCCCTCGCGGCGTTTGTGGTGAAGAGCCCGCCTGCCAGGCAGGAGACATAAAAGACGTGGGTTTGAACCCTGGGTCGGGAAGGACCCCTGGAGGGGGGCGTGGCAACCCCTGCAGTATTCTTTCCTGGAGAGCCCCATGGACAGAGGAGCCTGGCAGGCGATAGCCCACGGGGTCATAAAAGAGTCGGACAGGACTTAGTGACTAAACAGCAATTGTTAATTACACTGGAAACACTGGGCACCACTTTATAGCATCATTTGCCCAGAGGGAGAAGAAATTCCTGTCTTGCTTTGTCCCTATTGGAAATGAATGGTTCTCGAACTGTTCAAGTTTCTATTTGAAAAAGGAGGTTTTAGTTTGCTCTCCTCCCCTCTCTGTCTCTGTCTCGTTTTTGGGGAGGGGGCGCTGCCACAGGGATGAGGGGTGGACTGCAGAGTCATGACCTGCTGCTCAGCTCTCACTCTGCTCCTTGGAGCCCAGCAGAACTAAGCTGCTTTGTAATCAGCTCTTTCGGGAGCTGCTTTCGCTCCATTCTTTGCCCTGTGTTGGACTACTTCCTTGATTCTGGCTGCTCTGCAGGTCAGCCGTCACAGAGTTTGCTAATTATGCTCATTTTGCGCTGTTTCTGATAGCTTTCCTGTGCTTTGTTCCTGAGTTGAGTCTGCAGGGCCTGAACTATCAGAGCAATTCACACCAGCCCTGGGGACCAGGACCCTCCCGAGTCCCTGCCTGGGGGGCTCGGTGCTGCCTCTGGTGTTGTGTGGCAGTGCCCCGGGCAGTGCACGAAGCGCTGCTTCCTGTTTGATT
>NW_024071128.1:0-5974 GCF_014754425.2 Oryx dammah
CGCAAGGACTGCAGCCCACCAGGCTCCTCTGACCGTGGGATTCTCCAGGCGAGAATCCTGGAACGGGTTGCCACGCCCTCCTCCAGGGGATCTGCCCAACCCAGGGATCGAACTCACGTCTCTTCCATCTCCGGCACTGGCAGGCAGGCTGTTTACCATGAGCGCCACCAGAGGGAACGGACGATCTCAAAGCGGCGGTCGGGTGGCTCCGGTCAGCCGGCTGGAACGGCCCCAGGGTGGATCCCTGTCACCGGCATGACGCGGAGGACGCAGCCGCGCCGGCAAACGCCCTAGCTCGTCCCGGGCCGTCTGCCCTGGAGGGGCTCCCGGCTCCGCACAGCGCGCCTCGGGGACGGCCCGGGACCCTGGAGCGGGAGGGGACGCCGGGGAGCGGGAAGGAGCTCCCTGGGCGCTTCTGCGGAGACGGGCCCGCCTCGCGACTCCCGGCGCAGCGGTTGCAACAAGGCGGACTTGAACTGCAAGGACTGTAAAACTGCCGCCATGAAAGTAATCGGAGAAATCTATGAATCATTCATACTCTGATTCAGAATGGAGTTCTTGTAAGGCACTTTTTAAGTCTAGAAATCATCAAAGAGATGAACCATAAACTTGACTACAAACTGATCTTTACATATTTCACAAAGACCCATGATAACAAACGGGTATCTGGGGAACACTTGTGCAAATTCACGTGTAATAAAAAAAAAAAATTGAAATCAGCATTACTTCATATAGAAGCAGGGCATTTGGAATTATAGCCATTAAGAGGAAGTAGGTAGGTAAATTCTAGTTCAACCGCACAAGGCAATCGGCAATTTGTGTTTTGGTTATTGATGTTTTTAAAATGAGATAAATCTGCAGGTACTTGGAAGGAAGTTGGAGATGAACTATTCAACGAAAATAAGTCGTAGAACTCCCAGTGGTGTTATTTTTCAAAAATAGAACATCCACCATTTAAGGAAATTTGGATGGAAAGGCCAAGGAATTAAAATTGCTTAACCAATTTTAAAAAACCACAAAAATCAAGTCTTCCTTGTAACCTAGTCTCTGGAGTCAGATAGGTGAACGTCTCTAGAAATAAAGATGGGCCACACCTCCTACTTTTCTCCCCCCTCCAACTACAGCCTCTGGGCTGGCAACTGGCATCCCAGCCGCTCAATGTCTGTGCTCCTCCTGGACCCAGAGCCAAGCGGGGTGGGAGGCAGCCTGGACTCTACAGACCTGGGCTCAGGCCTCTTTCCTCATCCTGGGTGCTCCCCCTGCAACCATTCACTCAGTCCCCCCCCCCCAGCCCCGATCATTCCCCCAGGGCCTCCTTCCTCATCCTGGGTGTCCCCACCCCAGCCATTCACTCGGTTCCCCCCCCCACCCAACCCCCCCCACCCCCACCCCGGTGCAGCCTTCTCTCCGTGAGCCTGGAGCAGTTTTCCCAGTGGAAGGACATTCTTTCCCACAGCAGGTGCCAACCAAGGGGACGGCAGAGCTTGGCTCCTGGACACACGGTGTGCACTTTCTCCTCACATCTGATGAGGATGCCTGATCACAGTGGAGAGGACACAGGCACCGCCTCCTGACCCCAAGTTTAGTATAAACCTTCAGTAGTGCAGAGTGGTGGACATTGCATCAAGACCTCACTTTTTGATGACAACATTCCTGGATAACTAGTAACGTATAATATGTAGTTTTTATTTGACATTTGTTCTGTACTAAGCACTTACCTGTTAGATCTTTCAATCACTGTCCTCTCTCAGGAGGTAATGAACCTTACTCACACACGAAAATTGTGAGGTTCAAAAGGGGGCATAATTTGTCCATCGTCAAAGCTAGGAAAGGGCAGAACATGGCTCCTGCTTACCTTGTATTTAGTCTGCAGATTCAATTAAAATTGATGTGGAGCAGAATATATTTATAAACTCACAAGGAAAAGTTTTATAATCATCAGTCAGTAAGTAGGAAGTTATGATCTGTTGTTGGAGAATGTCCATGTTATTTCACCCCACCCCTCATGTGATGGTCCTTCATTTGTGAAGGTCATTGTGTATTCAGAGTGTGCACATCTCTGATAAATCTGAGAGGCAAATGCCAAGTCAGCCCGAAGACATGCCGGACTTCAATTCAAACAGGCTTGTGATCTTGATACACACAGCTGCCCCTTCCTAGCACTGTCATCCTCAACCATCAGCTCTGGACATTTGAGGGCATGGAGTGACCTGGACCAGAACGCCCAGCATGCTTTTAGGAATCAGTGACCTTTAAAATGTGACTGTGACCTTTATCCCACAAGGATGGCCCTGCCAGGCCCTTCCCAGAGGAAGCTGCCCAAGGAGGCGATGCTAGAGAACAGCGGCCATCTGCTCACCGCTTCGCTGTGGGTGAGACTGTCAGTATTTATTCACTTACTAGAGAGTCATCTAGAAGCTTCCCCAGAGCTCTCTCCCCTCCACCCGGACACACACACTCTCCTACAGCACTGAGGACATGGAGGAAGAGATTCCATTCATTTGGTTAGTTCCTCTTGAGCATGTCAAGAGATTGTAGGCTTTCTGAAAACAATCATCTGTCTTTCTTACTGCTCCATATAGAACACTCAGTGCAGTGCTGGGCACTCATTTCATGGGGGCATTAAATGGATAGATAAGTGTATTAAGTGTTTTCTAAAAACTTTCTGCTGTGCAAACCATGGCGGAATTCAAACCCACAAAGTTAAACAGAGCAGACATTGTCCATGTAAAACACAATTCTTGGGGTTGGGACTGAGTTATGTTACCGGATATATTTTTAAATAAAGTTCCATCCACTATAGAACAGGTGACTCACAGTGGTCACAGGAAGGGGGAAAAGGAGATTCTGTCGGCCACCTCGGGCCTAGGTGTGAGTGTCAGCAGACAATTCCCGGGTGTCTGAGCGCAGCGTCAGTGTCCTCCCTGCTCTGGGGAAGGGCTGGCAGTGCATCCAGCGCTCAGGATGTCTTTTCCTGCGCTGCTCTTTACTGTTCACCTCGCCTCTCCTCCTGGTGGGAACTTGAAGACCACACACAGACCTCAACACAGAACTCCACATCCATGTACATCTTTCCACACAGGGTTTTTGACTCTACATAGATGTGATTTCCTGGCTGGACCAGGAGAAGAGAGGCGGAGGGCAGAAAGGACTCTCAGAGTCCCAGGTCCAAGGGGATCCAGGCTCCTGGGTTCTGTGTGGAGAGGAGACTGCTCAGGGAGCAAACAGGACCAGTCACACCAGCTACAGAGTATCTTCAGGAAAAGGTCTGACAGCTCTGACATCTTGGCAGGCCAGTGCAGGAATATCCCTCTGATAGTGTCCTAATTCTCTGAACATATTGATTTTGATTCCTCTTAGTGTATATTCTTTGGCTTCAGAGAGAGTTCTATCTATTATTTTTGGAGCTAAACATTCAAGTAGCCATATTTATTTCAGTCTCTCACCTTTATTGACTTTCCTTGACATTAAACCCTGAGTTTATTTTTTGTCCATTTTATCCTTAAAAATATTCTACATCAATATTTCCATATTGTATGTTCCATCAATGTTCCATATTTTATTTCTAATCACTATTACATTCTCCCATTTCTGTGTTAAAAGGCAATACTTGACACATATGTACCTTAGCTTTGCAAACATTTCCAAAGTTTTCCTTCCCCTGAGTCACTCTACGTATTTCTTTTCCCTCTTTTTTCAGGCATGGAAGGTGGATCTAGAAAGCATGGAAGATACCCACACAGGATGCCTCCAGGAAGGGCCCATTTATCTGCAGGTCAATGGTAAGTTTCTTGAGGATGAAGTCGGCTCACCACATTAGCGACCTGGTAATGGGATGAGTTAGGAATTCAGCACAATCTTCAGAAGAAAAATAAGCCTGAGCATAAACGTCATCCCAGTAGAAAGTTTTGAACAGTGTAAGTTTGGAGATAATATTGTCCTGAAGTCAAACTGTAACTTCAGCTTTAAGAGAAGGGTAATTGCCTCAGCAATTACTCCTTGGAAAGAAAGTTATGACCAACCTAGATAGCATATTCAAAAGCAGAGACATTACTTTGCCAATAAAGGTCTGTCTAGTCAAGGCTGTGGTTTTTCCTGTGGTCATGTATGGATGTGAGAGTTGGACTATGAAGAAAGCTGAGTGCCGAAGCATTGATGCTTTTGAACTGTGGTGTTGGAGAAGACTCTTGAGAGTCCCTTGGACTGCAAGGAGATCCAACCAGTCCATGCTGAAAGAGATCAGCCCTGGGATTTCTTTGGAAGGAATGATGCTAAAGCTGAAACTCCAGTACTTTGGCCACCTCATGCGAAGAGTTGACTCACTGGAAAAGACTCTGATGCTTGGAGGGATTGGGGGCAGGAGGAGAAAGGGATGACCGAGGATGAGATGGCTGGATGGCATCACGGACTCGATGGACGTGAGTCTGAGTGAACTCCGGGAGTTGGTGATGGACAGGGAGGCCTGGTGTGCTGCGATTCATGGGGTCGCAGAGTCAGACAGGACTGAGGGACTGAACTGAACTGAACTGCACTGAATTGCCTCAGCACAGCTTGTATACATAATGCTTGAAAACTACAGAAGATTTAAAACTCATTTAGAACATTATGCATGTGAGAGACTACAAAAGAGAAAATGCTTATGAATTCAGCCAAGTAACACCGCATGGAAACCAAACAAACGTGTTTCCAAAGGAGTTTCCAAAGAAGACCATCACAGAGAGAGCGGACTGCTGTCAATATGCAGAGGAATAGTACCCGGATGTGTGTGGGCAGTCTCTCATAGCCTCTCCTCTCAGTGCAGATTAGCAGAGGCTTCATATTGGAAAAGAGGCCATGAATGGAATGCATATGAGGAAGATTTCACGTATAACAACGTCAACTGCACATGTATTAACTCCTGCAGAAGAGGACCCAAATGAATGTTATGAATGTGGGAAAGAATTCAAGTAACCGCTTGCTTTTATGTGCACCAAAAGTTTAGACAAGAGAAAACCCCTGTACTTGTTGCCAAGTTGGAAGAGCCTTTGGCCATTCTTTATTCATATTTTAACGAACAGAAGGTGAATTTTATTACAGAGAATTCAACCGTCAACATGGGAAAGCTTCTGTCGATGCTCTAAACTTAGACAATATGAGGGAACTCACCCTAGAGAGACCCCTACAAATGTTGTGAAGGAGGGAAATAACTCAGCTGGAGCCTTGGCTGTGTATACACCAAAAATCACACTGTAAAAAAATCCTGAAAATGTAATGCATGTGTGAGATCCTTCATCAGAGGCCAACTTTTATTCCCACTTATAAGCCCCCACATAGGAGAGAAGCCCTTTATCTGGAATGGCCATGAAAGAGCTTTCAGTGAATCTTCATTCCTTCAAAGTCATGGACTCATTCACACCAGAGAGAAACCACTGAGTGCCATCGATGTGCAAAAGCATTAGGTGAAGACATGACCTTAGTCATCATATGAAGAGACGTGAATGGAGAAGAGCCTTTAGATGCCCCTCACATGTATGTGCTCAGAGAATGCAGGAAGAGACACCCTGTGTCTGCAATCAAGGAGGTAGATCCTCCAGCCAGAAGCTTTCTTTCTCACACCGCCTGGAAAGCCATGTGGAAATACACCCTGGCCCTGTTATCATGGTGGGAGAGCCTTCCGTGGGGGCTCCGGCCTGGCACACACAGAGAACTCGGAGTGGCCATCCATTCGGTTGCTTTTGTTAGTTCAAACTTTTCATTAATTACCTCCTTCATGAATTTTAAAGAGTGCAACTTAATTTCATCTTTAAGCAAGGAGATTTATGTGTGCCTGGACAGGAAAGTTCCAAGACCTGAGTCAGGCAGTACTTCATCTCCTACATTAGCATTTTGCAGCCAAAGGATTTTCCCCAGAAGAACCAAGAAGGTGGAAGATCATTGCAGACATGGGAAGTCCCATTTCTAGATTCTGCGGGGGCAGCAGGGGTGAGGGCACTGA
>NW_024071128.1:5984-8540 GCF_014754425.2 Oryx dammah
GGGCAGCAGGGGTGAGTGCTCTGATCATGGAAGGCGCTGCCCTGAGACCCATTTGTAAGTCTACCCTCCAAAGATCTACTCTTTATGCAGATACTTTTCTTAGATGCTGAGAGAAAGATGAGCGGAGAGAGACTGTCCATTTTATAAGTTAAACCTGCAAAACACCTACTTAGGGAAAGAATTGGGCTTCCTGTTTAGATCAATTGTGTGTTCTTTGTTGAGCAAAACATTCATTTTATCACTAAGGTAAAATAAAGACCATTGGGTGAAGGCATAATTTGTTCATAGGGTCTATAAAGCACATATTAGTTGCATTAAATTCAAATTAACTCCATGTATAAGCCAAAATGACTTTTCCATATCTTAACATGTCAACATTTCTTTTATAATTATCTTCCAGAAAAAAATGAAGAGGGTGTCTTAACAACTAAATATGAGAGAAGGCCTTTGGACAACCACAGAAGTTTACTGAGGAGATGATATCATGGGACTAATTTTTACTTTTAGAATTTATTCTAAATGGAAGAGTCTGAGTTTATGGGCCTGAGATGGAGATCCAGATATGAAGCATGCCGGGTCCATATATCCGCTAGAGATGCTGCTGAGCCATAGGCAGACAGCCCTCTGTGAACAATTCCTTATTAACCTGGCACAGCACTTACAACATTCCTGCAGACAGGTGAGGGGACCCTTGACACTCAGGAGGAATTGGGCTATAGAAGGAAGAGCCCCCAGCGCCTGTCTGACTGAGAGGACAGCGGTGGCAGTCACCCAAGGGGAGATGCCAAACCGTGCGACCCTGGCGGGGACCCTGTCCTGCGGCGTTGCTTCACTGTCCTGCACTGTGGCCGCTCCTTTTTAGATTTATTTTCCGTTTAAAAATATATGAAGAATTAAGGAAAGTCAGGGAAAGTGGAGTGGGCACTCTTGGCCCCTGAGCCACTTTCTGAATAATAAAAACTCAATTATTCCAGTGCCCTAGATGACACTTGGCACCACTGGTATAATCACCATTAAGTATCTAGTTTCCGTGCACTGAAGGTGGCCTCCTTCCCACGTGTGCACATTGAAGCAGGTGGACTGGCCGCGTGTGGCCGTGCAACAGCAGTAGGAAGCGCAGGAGTGGACTCACGGGGCGCGTGATCAGATAGGAGCTTGTTTCAGCTCTGTGAGCCTCCGGCGACTTGGCGCATCGGTTTCATTTTAAACGTCACCAGTGGCCCGAGAGACAGTGAACTATACCTTGTGGATGGCTGAGTGTACATGTGAAAGACAAGTTCAAGGTCACCTCTGTCCAGAAGCATCATGTATCTAGAGATCCAGGGAAGAAATGAAATTTGTTGCTCTTTCAGAGAGAAGCCTGTATTAACTGCCTAGATACCTGCCATGCTGGTGCGGCCTCTGGGTTTTGAACTCAGCCTCACTCACTTGCATGCTGTAGCATTTATAAGTGAGGAGCGGTGGGAGGCATGCGGGTGGCGGCCTCAGTCTCATTTAGAGAGCCCCCGTGAGGGATCTGGTTAGGTGCAGCTATGCAGCAACATTCTTTTTCTTCCTGATGGGTCTTCTGATTCCTCTCGGATATGTTGGTGTCCCCAGCCCTCATCTTCACTAACATCCCGCATTTTTACCACAAGCCTTCAAAGAGCCCCTCTTTCCAAGGAGCCTCCTGCTTCTGCATCGTCACTGCCGGCCTGAGACTGCCCCCTGCCCGTGCCACTTCCCAGCCTTTTCTTTGTTTGCACTCTCACAACGGATGCTCTGACGCCCAGAGTTACTTTTCTCCGCGCTGTCCCACCCATGGCAGCCCGTAGGCTCTGGATGTGAGTCTCCCTGGTGGCGCCTGCCTCTAACTGCCCCCAGGATCCAGCGCACTGGGCTTCTTCCTTGGTTGTCTCTCCTGACACTCAGCTCTGCTGTGGACTCTGGAGCTGACTCTCACGTGAATGTTGAGCTGGGGCACACACTGTGTGGGCATGTACTCTGGGAGGGTATAGCCTTCTCTTTTGGAATTTAAAAAAATGTAATATGGAGAGATTCACTATACATCTTCACATAGAGAACTTTAGAATTCATCAATGTCAACTTTACTGACAGTCTAATCCAAAGGAAAAGTAAAAAGCTGTCTCTGCTCCCAGATAAGAGGGTCTTTGGTAAAAATAAAGACGAGAAACACTGGTACTCATGTTAGCAAACTAGGTTCCTGTGTCTGATGCACAGCGAACCAAATCTTGAGACACTGAGGTCTGTGGCAAGAAAAGCTGTTTGCAGGACAGCCAAGAAGGAGATGGGAGAACACGTCTCAGATCCCCCTCCCTGAAAGGCCAGGGTCAGAGATATTCGTGGGATAAAGAGGCTGGATAGCTTTAGGTGCAGGGAAAGGTGATTGGATGTGAGGAAAGGTAAGTCAGTTAGTATTCTGTGCTGATGTATCTGGGTAATGGGATGTTACTTCTTCATGGGAGGTGTGTTCAGAGCTGGTGGCACTTAGCATGATCCAAGGGTGGCATTTTTGCTCATCTGAGATCAGTCATTCCCAGGACCCTACACAGGTCC
>NW_024071129.1:0-8540 GCF_014754425.2 Oryx dammah
GAGCGGAGCAGGAAGATCGCAGAGCAGGAGCTCCTGGATGCCAGTGAGCGCGTCCAGCTCCTGCACACACAGGTGGGATTCAGCACAAAGAATTCACTTTCAGTAAATGGCTAGGTCACAGAAAAGATAAACTTGAATTTTTTATATAACAGTCAGGTTTTATACTTCTACCAAATTTTCACTGCATTATTGAGAAATCTTTCACTATTTCATCTTGCATGTATTATTAGTTATTAACTTCTTAAAATATTCTAAGACTTGCCATATTCTTTTGTGTTAGTATCTTTACTGACCCTGGCTATCAATATTGACATTTTTATTGTGGTAAAAGAAATACTTGAACATGTTATAATTTTATCCTTGTGAGTGGTTTCACTGGTAAATGGCAGTTATAAAATTATAGAGATATTTGGTCTAATTATAAGAAATGTATGAAGATGCTAAATATTCTATAACATTTCTATTTTAATTAATTATATTACATAACAGAATAATATTCAAGGGCATTTGACTTCCAAATTTTTATCTGAAATTTTTTTCAAACAGTGGCTACCACTAAGTACTTTGGTAACACGATTAAAAGAGCATATAACTTACTTTCAAACAGAACACCAGCCTAATAAACACCAAGAAGAAGCTAGAAACAGACATCACGCAAATCCAGGGAGAGATGGAGGACATTCTCCAGGAAGCTCGCAACGCAGAAGAGAAAGCCAAGAAGGCCATCACTGATGTGAGCAGAGGGCCACCCTGGGTCGTCACGCTAGAATCTTGATGGGCTGTCTCACCTTTCTCAACTAGTTTTATTTTACTGCTAATTAGGCAGCCATGATGGCTGAGGAGCTGAAGAAGGAGCAGGACACCAGCGCCCACCTGGAGCGGATGAAGAAGAACATGGAGCAGACGGTGAAGGACCTGCAGAACCGTCTGGACGAGGCTGAGCAGCTGGCCCTGAAGGGCGGGAAGAAGCAGATCCAGAAACTGGAGGCCAGGGTGGGTCTCCCAGTATCTATCTATTTCCATCTGTTCCCAGTGCCTTAGTGGATCAAAGTTCTTAAGCGCCTACTTCTTTGCAGGTGCGTGAGCTGGAAGGCGAGGTAGAGAGTGAGCAGAAGCGCAATGCGGAAGCTGTCAAGGGCCTGCGCAAACATGAGAGGAGGGTGAAGGAACTCACTTACCAGGTGCAGCGACAGTTTCTATCCGCTAAGCACTCCTTGCACATATGGGAAATGCTCCCATGTAATGAGACAACAGTAGTGTGCTTTTGAACTAAGACCCTGTGGTTTTTTATCATCTTTCAGACGGAAGAAGATCGGAAAAATATTCTCAGACTTCAGGACTTGGTAGATAAACTTCAGGCGAAAGTGAAATCTTACAAGAGACAAGCTGAGGAGGCTGTAAGTATTCTTAAGACAACGGGAAGAAAGTCCTCTGTTAAGAAAAACTCATAAATAATTAGATTTACTATTTACTTGTAGTAAATAAGCTGTCTGCATTATAGAAGACTAAGTACTTCTTAAAAATATTTGTACTTTTTTTATTTTTAAAGTTAACCTTCTATCCACAAAGAAACCTCAAAAAATCTCAAAGCAGAAATAATACAGGCTACATTCTCTAGCCTTAGTGTGATAAAGTTGTAAAGTGATGAGAAAATATAACCAAAATTTTCCAAGCATTTAAATGTTAAAAAACTGACTTTCCTAAAAAATTTTTGGATTAACTTGAAATAAAAACACAATTACTGAATAATATTTAACTGTAAATAGAATTTCAAGGAAGATGAGACTTTTATAAACCTAGAATGTAGTCTGAGCTGTCCTTGAAGGACAATTCATTTCTTTATATGCTTTCATTATGAATCAAAAATAAAAATAAGTGAAGAAACTGACAGTCCAATAAAGAAGTTAAAAATCATAGTAAAATAATGAAGAGGTACTGTTAGGGTAATATAGAAATGAATGAATTAGTATATCTTATTTTCAACAGCTAATCTCAGTAATATCTTGGGAATTAATGAAAAATAAATATAATTATATAATCAAAGAAAAAGTGAATGAAAGTAAAAACTCACAACATTACAAATGAGAAAGGGGACAAACCATATCAGGAAGAAGATTATTTTTTAAAATGCAAACTATGTATCTATCAAGGTGGTTGAAATCTTAAATAAGAGAATATAAATTATTAAATTGGCTGAATAAGTTATTTCAGAATTACTTCTGAAAATGAACTCATTCCAGATAGGTCTTTCAAATTTTGAAGGAACAGATAATCCCTGAGCTATGTAAGCCACTTCAGAGCATGGTAAAAGATGAAAAGCTTTCCAAATCATTTTAAGAAGCTCGCATAACCCTCATACCAAAACCTGTCCAAAAGAGAACAGGGGTGGGGAAAGATACTAAAGGCAGTTTTATTCATGAGTATAGTTGTAGTGAAGATAAATTACTAAGTCACTGAAACCCGTACTTTATTAAGGAAATTGTCCATCAGTGATTAAATATATTTAATTCCTACAAAGTAAGGATTATTTAATATTAAGGAGTCTGTCAACAGAATCATTACATACAAAGTAGGAGGGAAAAAGTGATTGTTTTGAAATGTGCCAAAATAATATATGATAAAATCCAACATTTATTTCCACTTAAAGAAGCTATTAAGAAATGCATCCTTAGTGATGAAGAATATCTAACTCAAGCGAACAGTCATCATCTTCCAGCAAGCATTAACAAGCATGATTTTATCCTTGCCTTCTTTCCTGCTTTTATATTATTTCTTGCTTTACTTGTGGTACATATTTGTTACCATGTTTTGGTTACTTGTGGTACATATTTGTTACCCTGTTTTGGTTGCAAAAGTAGAGCTGCAATTCTTTATGAAACATAAAGCCCCAGATAAATCTTAATTTCAATGATAAGCAAAGTCCAGGAGGTGGTAGGATAATAATGTCTCCTGTTGAGTATTCTAACTTCGTAGATGCCAAGTCCTTTCTTTCCTTAGGCCTGCAGAGTCGACAAAGATGCTCAGTATGCGTTCCTTACAATTCCATTTTTATTCTCAGGAGGAACAATCCAATACAAATCTATCTAAATTCCGCAAGCTCCAGCATGAGCTGGAGGAAGCCGAGGAAAGGGCTGACATTGCTGAGTCCCAGGTCAACAAGCTGCGGGTGAAGAGCCGGGAGGTTCACACAAAAATCATCAGTGAAGAGTGATCGTGTCCTGATGCTATGGAATGACTGAAGAGAGGCACAAAATGTGAAGTCTTTGGTCATTTCTCTGTAATTATCATCTATCCTACCCTACTGCGAAGGAAATAAAGAGCATAGGGCACTGTATAAGCAATACCCTTAGACTGGTCTTTTCTTTCTCTCCTGAAGCAAAGTCAAAACTGAAGTAATCATAGGCTATAAACAATCCCATTTGATCTGCCACTAAGAAGTAATTACGCACTTGCTTTTATTTTAGGTCTATAGTCATACTTTGGGGCTTCCCTGGCGGCTCAGCAGTAAAGAATCTGCCTGCAATGCAGGAGATGCGGGTTCAGTCCCTGAGTTAGGAAGATCCCCTGGAGAAAGAAATGGCAACCCACTCCAGTATTCATGCCTGGAGAATCCCATGGACAGAGGAGCCTGGCAGGCTACAGTCCATGGAGTCGCAAAGAGTCAGACATGGCTGAAGCGACTTTCTATGCAAGGAATGGCCCTAGTTATATTCTCACACAGGGGTGCCTCCTGAAGTGTATCATGAATTTCCCTTGCTAATTCTCCTTGAATTCATAGCTAATAGGAATTCCAAGTATGGGTATTATTAGCGCAGAAAGATTTTCATCATTAATACCAGTATACAATATATTCATAGTATATGTGCTGGATAATAGGTAACCATATGAAACAGTGAGATGTGACTTTTCTCTCTATGAAAGCCATAAAGTCTGGAGACAAAATATTATTCTTTATATTATGTAATATCAATAGGCTGTTTATTAGCCTGTTTCCAGACTTTATAGCCTCCTATAATTATGTAAAGAGTCAACATAAATGATTACAAGTATCAATAAAATATGATCCCAAATAAATTATTCAAATGTATATTAAACCCACAGAAGGATAAGAATTTGGTGCAAAAGCTAGATATAGTAGCAACCTGAATTATTTAGAGGAGTTTCCCAAGAGAATCAAGATTTTTTTTAAGCTGGATTTAATTGCAATGCATAGCCAAAAATGCAACCTTGGACAGCATAAAGCAAAGGAAAGACTAAATGGTGATTTCCCATCTGAATAAAAAGCACAGCAGTCTTGGCCCTGCGAGAGAATTGACTAAATCATATCTGTGGAAGTAGTTGCACAGGTAATTTGGATTCACACTGTCACACTGGCTCAGGAAGGGTATGGAATCACTTCTCACTGCCCTGGCCCCTTTCACTGTGTTCCCACACCACCTGTAAATATTTGCGTGCCTCAGAACTTGGCAGTAATGACCAAAACCAACGTCTATTTTCTACTTATTGGAAACTCTATCCAGAGTAGTCCAAAGGCTGTCTTAAAATTCCCACAGAACTCTATTAAGAGCCTTATTAAAATGTTCTCTTTCTGAAAACACTCAACATCTTCCTGATAAAGTATGTAAAAAAAAGCAAAATGATGCACCTGTGGTTACGACGCAGGTAAAGGGTAGGCTAGGGAAGCCCCTCTCAGACTTACAGCTCCAAAGGCCCTTCCTGAAGGCTTTAACCTACTCAGTTACCAGCAAGCACACTGGACTGCAAATCAGGTGCCCAGTGTCTACGCTGCTGTGTCATTTGTGAACTCTCTTCTGTTCTTGGAATCTCAGTTACATTATTAGTGAGCTAAGGAATAGGGGTTAGATAGTCCATTACAATAAAATCATGTGACTGTTACAAACAGTATCTCCAGATATCTGCTTTCATAAGGCAGCCTCTTTGCTTTGAATCAACCGAAATATCAGTACAGTAATACAGGAGTGGTTGCCAAGCAGGGTATATTAAGCAAATTTTGTCTCAGTCCCAGATAAACAATGCTGACATAAGAGATGCAAGACCATGGAGACGATAAGCCAAATTTTTTAAATTAAAAATCAAAATAGAAAATAATGTACCAGTATTGTTTGTAAGCAAAATGTGAAATATATACCATGGATAACTGATAGAGAAGTCACAGATGTTACATATTTAGACAGAGAAATGCCCTGTCTTCTACTGTTTTCTATGGTGACTTTCTCAGAGGAAAACAGATGTCACAAGCAACTTACATATAAAAAATAAAAGTGAAGGGAAGTTATTTTGCCAGCTTGGCAAAAATGATTTGACAATGAATCAGAAGTGACTAACCAAAGGAAACAAAAGAAGCTGTGTATCTTTGGCTGCTCTTCATGAAGAAAGTTTTAAAATTAAATTTCCAAGCATCCTTGAAAAAGTACAATAAATTGGGAGAAAAAAACATGGCTTCTTGGGAGAAACTATCTTTTTCTGATGCTCTGGTAAAGAGCAGAAACTTTCCTCCCTAGTATAATATCTGCAATTGTGCAGGCAGTTGAAAAGACTCACACAGGCGATTCAGTGAAATACAAGAGCAGCAGGCAACAAAGTCCAGGGAATCCAGCTCATAGCTATCTCTGAAACAACACCTTACATTATTCCAAAGGCAGTCACTTTCAGGTTGCCAACAACTCAACTTATTTATAGGAGATTGATTTATACACTTAACCCAATGTGAGAGGAAATACTTCTAATTATATCCAAACATCTTTAATATGAAGGGAATTATGCTTGGAGACCTTCATTGCCAAAAACACGTTTTGCCAAATATGATTTAAGAAAGAGGAGGAGGCGACGTGTTTTCCATATTTGACCCTATAAAAGTACCCTGGGGATGAGTATGACTTGTCTTTCCTCATAAAGCTTCAAGGTAAGTGTGTGTGAGGACAGGGCTCTGTCTGAAGGGCCAGCAGGGATGCCTGGCTGCCCGCATGCATGCCACACATCCTGGCTCCTGCTGCCCCTGGGAGCCCTTCCAGCGAAGCACCAACTTACTCCGCAGCAATTTTAATTAGATGTTTTGGTGTTCCCAGTCATTTCCTGCTTCTCAATTCAGAATCATTCTTGCTACTGTTGGGAACTGTTCACATTTAATCAGAGGACATTTGCTCTTTTTCTTACAGTTCTGACCCACTTCAAGGTTACATCTCCAAGGTAAGGCACTGGCTTGTTTTTCTCATTCCTTGCAAGGTGTAGGAAGCCTTCTGCAGTGGTTTGGAAAGTGGTTGAGGGAAAGGGCTACAAAATAAAAGCATTTCGATTTCATGGCTGTTCATGCTTCCCTGAAAAACTCAGAGGGAGAATTTAGAAACTGGTTCTCATTAATCAGTATCTTTTGCAATAAATACAATGCTTCAGGAGTTTTTAGGTACATTGTTTTTTCTATTTCCAGCATTGCAGATTATCTTTTAAATAATTCAATTACAATATGCAACACAGCATTTCACACCATTATTGCTCATTTACAGAGAAAATGTAAATGTCCTATCCTATACTACAGCTCTTACCACTGTATATAATATAAAAAACCCTTGAGATGCAGTGTTACTGGATTAATAAAATGAAGTGAATCTTTGACTTGGAAAAGTGGTTGAAATCTGCGTACTGTTTCACACTCTGTAAAATGAACATTTTAAAAAATATATGATACGAAAAATGATTGTGAGCATTTTTAGTAGGACAAAGGATTTTTTAAAAATATGTTTTGCTGTGGACCATTTTTAAAGTCTTAATGAATTTGTTACAATATTGCTTCAGTTTCATGCTTTGGGTTTTTGGTCCCGAGGCATTTGGCATCTTAGTTCCCCAACCAGGGATCAAACCTGCATCCCCTGCACTGGAAGGCGAAGTCCCAACCACTGCACTGCCAGGAAAGTCTAGACAAAGGATTTTAACTGTGCTATCCAAACCACTGTGGTTTAAATAGAAACATACTGAGAAGACTACTCAAGTGCTTTGAGTTTTTCTCAATAAAATATCTTTTTAAAAATTATAAAATAGGTTATATATGATCCTTATTGACAGGATTAATGAAAAAGTGACAAGAGACAGATTTTGAAAAGAAAAATTTCCTGAAATTTTTATGAGAATACTAGTAATAAAGCAAGAAAACTTAAGTAATAACTAATGTCTTTGAGAAATACTAAAGACAGGTGAAGAAGCTGATTTCTCCAAATTATGGCACAGGAACAAGAGTAGTGGATGTAAAAACAGGATATTTTTAACTGAACAATGCAAAACAAAGCCCCTCACATTTATGCTTTCCTTTATTATTAGGTGGTCCTTGTAAATTCCAAATCTATAATGAAAAGGTTTTCACCATGCACTAAATAGTTCATATAACTTTAGCAACATAGTTGTATTGATCTTTTAAGTTATAAAGCCAACTCTGGTCCTTACCTACACCCAGCATGTGTTCTAAGAGGTGTGAAGGACGCTGTAAAAGGAACATATTCCCAGTCTCCAAGGCCCCTGTAATCTGATTGGAAGACAAGAACTACAGGTGAAAGAGCTCGAGAAATCCTGCTGTCGTCTTAGCACTGTGTCTGTATAAGCTGATGATAGGGGCTTTCTTTTATGCAAAAGAAACAGAGAAAGGAATTATAATATCATATAGAAGATACGCCAGAACCAACAGTCTCTTGCCAAATTGAGTATCTGTCAGCAGTGGTACAGAACACAGAGGCTGACATTTTACCTCCAGCCAAGCCAGGGAGGTAGTCATACCCAACAAGATGCTAGTGCTCAACTTGTCAAGGAATAAGGTTGGGTTTTTTTTTTCTTTTTAAACATGAATCTAATGATCCAGTTTCTGAATTTCTGTAATATGTTTTCTTCCTCTGCCAGGCAGAGTCTTTGATTGGGCTGCCATCAATAAACTGCAGCCATGAGTTCAGACCAGGAAATGGCTGTTTTTGGGGAGGCTGCTCCTTACCTCCGAAAGTCTGAAAAGGAGCGCATTGAGGCCCAGAATAAGCCTTTTGACGCCAAGACCTCAGTCTTCGTAGTGGACCCTAAGGAGTCCTTCGTGAAAGCGACCGTGCAGAGCAGGGAAGGAGGGAAGGTGACAGCCAAGACCGAAGCTGGGGCGGTGAGTAGAGCATCTGGAGGGGACGCGATGGGGCCCCACTGCCCGTTAGGAGAGCCGACACTTCTTTACTGACCTGGCTCCTCCTGTTTGACTTGACAGACAGTAACTGTGAAAGAAGACCAAGTCTTCCCCATGAACCCTCCCAAGTTTGACAAGATCGAGGACATGGCCATGATGACCCACCTGCACGAGCCCGCTGTGCTGTACAACCTCAAAGAGCGTTATGCAGCCTGGATGATCTATGTGAGTTTGTTCTCATGGACTCTGTTCATGCAGACAGTTAACATTTTGAAAACCAGTATTAATGTCCTCATGAAACAATTATATTCCTTTTTTTTATGGTGCAGACTTACTCAGGCCTCTTCTGCGTCACCGTCAACCCCTACAAGTGGCTGCC
>NW_024071130.1:0-8528 GCF_014754425.2 Oryx dammah
CTCATTTTCTTCTGTACAGCCCCGCTGAATTGTGGGCTATCTATTTAGTTTTGCAAGATTTTCCCCGACTTCCTATTAACATTGTTTCAGATTCTCGATATGCTGTTCTCTCTTGCCTACAGCTTCCCCATGTCTCCCTTCCACTGACCCTTAAAACAGCTATTGATAAATTGTTTTACCAAGTACAACAATTGCTCTTGCAGTGTTCAGAGTTAATTTTCTTTACTTACATCCATGCACATTCTGCCCTTCCTGGACCCTTATCATTCAGAAATGCTACAATTGATGCCTTACTTTATCCTACAGAAGCAGCAAAACAAGAACATCTCTTACAACATACCAACTCCAAAGGGTTACAAAAATCTTATGCTATTACTCGAAAACAAGCTCAAAATATTGTTCGTTCTTGTTCCATATGTGCACCCTTTGCTTTGCCATTTACCCCACCAGGTGTCAACATGCGAGGACAACAAGCAAATCAGATATGGCAAATGTATGTAATTTACATTTCTTCCTTTGGACAACAAAAATGTGTGCATCATACTATAGATACTTGCACATATTTTCAATGGGCCATTGCATTACATTCTGAAAATGCTGACGCTGTTATTGCTCATTTGTTATCTTGTTTTGCAGTTATGGGATTACCAATTGAATTGAAAACTGATAATGCACCTGCCTACCAATCCGCAAAATTAGCTCACTTTTTATCTCAATACCATATAACTCATACTTTTGGTATTCCTTATAATAGTTAGGGGCAAGCTATCATTGAAAGAGCTAATCGTACATTGCGTGAATATCTTGAAAAAATAAAAAAGGGGGAACAAGAGAGATTTATGAAACCTAAAGACATTCTGAATAAAACCTTACTTACCCTAAATTTTTTGAATGTTTGGAGCAAGGGAAATCTATCAGCAGCAGAGTTGCATTTTCAAGGGAAAGAAGAGGATAAGAAGATCTTGAATACTCCTATTTGGTATAAAGAGAAAGAGAAAGGTTGGACCCCAGCATCATTAATATATTTGGGATGAGGGTATGCTTTCATTCCTGTTAATAATTACAGGTTTTGGACCCCAGCAAGATTGATGAAAATCAACAATGGCTGATCCCTTTGTTCAAAAATTCGAAGAGCTT
This sequence comes from Oryx dammah, assembly GCF_014754425.2. Classification (NCBI taxonomy): domain Eukaryota; kingdom Metazoa; phylum Chordata; class Mammalia; order Artiodactyla; family Bovidae; genus Oryx; species Oryx dammah. The sequence continues at coordinate 1,138 of NW_024071130.1, forward strand.
ACTATGCAAAGAAGCTTTACTTTCCGTACAAGGGAAGCAACACCTCCTACATGGGGTCAAATGACCCAGGAAGCAGAGAAGATGTTAATGAAGGTGGGGCAACCTCTGAATCCTACCAATCTTTTGCTTGCCATGATGGTGGTGGTGACATGTCAGGTAATCGGTGTATCGGCAAGTAATACATATTGGGCATATATACCTAATCCCCCATTAGTAAGAGCAGTTTCCTGGGGGGAACCAGAAGTGCAGGTATATACTAATGAGACTGCCTTCTTTCCCCCGCCAGCTTGTGGGGGAATAGAACAACTATCTCATCATAAACAACAATATAATATTAGTAATTTGACCATTGCAGTGGAAGGTATTCCTTTGTGTATAGGAGGACACCCCTTTTGTCTGTCCACCAAGGAACATTCTCATCTTTCTTATAATACATGGGGGGTAAAGTATAATAATTACCATTTTGCTACTTTTACTGTGCTTGTTTCCACCAGGGGATTTAACACCTCGATAGAACCGATAGACATTCATAATGGAAAACACATGTCACTATGTCCTGTTAACTTTTTTGTTCCTTCTTTAGAATCTTTGGAGTGGGAACGTTGCCGAGGTCATCGACCCTTTAAAGTCATGAATTATTCTGGGGCTATCATTGTAGATTGGAGTCCAGATCATGGGCAATTCTTAGAAAAATGGTCAAATAAATCTTTTAGGTGGCATTGTGCAAATAGCACTTTGATGGGCAATGGTAATGAAACAGTTAAATGGCAGCAATTTGCACTTGTCCCTCCTCAATTACAATTGCAAGGATATCCGCACATTGAAGGAGATATTTGGAAATGGTGGATGGTTTCTGGTAATCTCACTGTCTGGTCAGGAAACTATACTTTGGATAGTGGCGACTCTTCGGGTCCATTTCATGTTAATTTACACGTTAATAAATCTTATTCCGCAATGGCATGTGTAAAATATCCTTTTGCCTTGTTATACGGGAATTGGACCTGGAATGACACTGTGGGGTCTGTGTCATGAGACTACTGTAATCTAACTCAATGTGTACATCAGTCTTGGTGGGAAGAATCTGAAAGACGAGCCTGTAACTCCAATTTCTCGTTAGTAATTGTTAAGGCTCAGACAGAAGTATGGTTACCTATAAATCTGACTAAGCCATGGTCAGATTCTTTTGCTGTTTCTCATCTGGTAACCGCTGTACAGACTTTGCTATACCGATCTCGGCATATGCTTGGTGTGGTCATTGCTTCGATTCTAGCAGTCGCGTCAGTAACCGCAACAGCGGCGGTAGCAGGTCTTGCATTACACCAAGGAATTCAAACAGCTGATTTTATTCGGGACTGGCATAAAGACTCTCATTTGTTATGGCAACAACAACGAGATTTGGATGCACAACTTGCTACCGACGTGCTCAATCTTCAACACACCGTTTCCTGGCTTGGAGATCAACTGGCTGTTTTATCTACATGAAGTGTGTTGCAATATGATTGGAATTCTTCTCAGTTTTGTATAACACTTGTACCATTTAACATGAGTGAAGGATGGGATAAAGTAAAACGATCCTTGACGGGGCATCAAAATCTCACTACGGAGATTATGGACCTGGAAGGACAAATTTTGTCTACCTTTAGCAGGACTTTACCTGACATTACGGGGTCTGATTTGCTGAAAAGTCTTCAAGAGGGAATGAATAACTTAAATCCATTAGGGCATGTATCCTCACTAATTGGGACTACCTTTGGGAACACTGTGTTTATATTACCTTTAGGTTGTGTTGCTTTTCTAGTCTTCCGGCAGTGGTGGAAAGGGAAACAACTAAAGCGCAAAGCAGAGAAGATCCAGACCATGGTACAATTTCTAAAAGCAAATAAAAAAGGGGGAGATGAAGGGTTAATAGGGTAGCAGAGATGTGCCTACAAACGGGTCTCTCTGCTCGGGCTGAACGTCCTTGCAAATGAGGCGTTCTGCCAAAGAGTCTGGACACAGCCTTGAGTTTAATGGTCCGTTGCAAACGAGGGAGAATTCCCTTCTTGTGATAAGAAGGAAAAGAGGGCTTTGGACAGACTTTGCAGTAGACAGGGATTTCACTCCCCTTTGCTGTACGATAACATGTATGCACCTGTGCTGTACTGAAAAGGCTTATTCATGCAGTCTGGAATTCTGCCTAGGGGGCTTTTATAATAATAAACTGCAATTAGTTTTGCGCAGTTCTGTTCCTCCGGCCGGAATGTGTGTATTGTCTGTCTCTTGTGTGTCTCGTGTTTTGTCTGTCATTTTGCTCGCAACATCTGGCGCCCAACGTGGGGCACGAGTGAAACCAAAAGGGTGAGTAACCCCGGGGGGATTTTAAATCCATAGCAGGGGAACTTTCAGGAAAATCATGGGGAATTCCTCACCCTAGTAGGGGAACTTTCAGAAAATCATGGGGAATTCCTCATCATCATTACAGACACAAAGGACTTCTCCACTCCATAGGCGTTAAAGCCTCGACTCGTTGATTGAGTGAGCTCTTTTGCTTGGTGGAGCAATATTGTCACTGGTTTCAATATCAAACTAAGTTACAGTTAAACTTGAAGGAATGGAAAATAATTCAAAAGGAACTGAGAAAGCAACATCAGAAGGGTAATGTGATCCCTTTGAAGTTATGGACTTTGTGTAGTGCTATAACACAGGCTTTGACCTTGCTCTCTACTGATAATGAAACTAAATCTAATGCTTCAAGGAGGGGAGAAATAATTTATGAGGATGTGTCAGATGTTGGTGGGGCTTCTGCATCGCCTGAAGGCAAGGATACAAATGAGCCTCCTCCTGTAAATGGTGAAACATCTGATAGTTCAGAATCAGATTTGGAGGCTTCTTCAGTTTTGTCAGAGGAGGGCAAAGAGATTAAAGAAATGACCCATCTATTCCAGGAGTGGTGGAAATCCCGTAAGGAGGAGAAAAAATCTACACCTTCTGCTCCTCCTCGTGCTTCTCTTTTCCCCACTGCATTTAATCGGCCGATGTGGGCAGGGAACATTGCCGGTTCTCCTTTTCTTTGTCTATGCTTCATGATGATGACTTGCCTGCTCCCCCTGGTGGGTTTATCGATCCTCCACAATTATTTCCCATCCAGAGACAGCAGAATGACAATGTGATAAATATTCAATACACTCCTTTGGAATATAAATTTTTTAAAGATCTTAAAGCTGCAGTAGCGCAGTACGGTCCTCAATCTCCCTTTGTTTTGGCTATGCTGGAATCATTGGGAAAAGGCAAATTAATCATTCTGTTAGATTGGGAATCTATTGCCCAAGCTGTCTTGGAGGGTTCTCAATGGTAGCAACTTCGTAGCTAGTGGGAAGAAGCAGCTAGAAAGCAGGCTCGGATTAATGAGGGACAGAATCCCCCTGGTCCTCTCGAGGACAAGCTAATGGGAGAGGGCCCTTATCGGGCTTTAAGAGAACAGGCTCAGTACTCTGATCAGGACTTACAACAAGTCCGCCAGGTCTTTTTATGAGCATAGTGCCATGTGGTGCCTACTGGCCACGCCCAGCCCCTCTTTGTTAAAACAATGCAAGGCCCCAGTGAGCCATATACTGATTTTCTAGCAAGACTGAGGGTAGCTGTGGAACGGGCTGTAGGGAGGGATGAGATTTCAGAGATATTATTACAAACTTTAACATTTGAAAATGCAAACCCTGAATGCAAGCGTATACTGGGACCTTTAAAGGGACAGGGTGCATCTATAGCTGAATATATCAGAGCCTGCTCGGGAGTAGGAGGAGCTGAGCATCAGGCTAATGTCTTTGCTACAGCCTTGGCCAAAGCTATGAGACCACAAAAGGGAGGTAACTGCTTCCATTGTGGAAAACCTGGTCATATGAAAAGAGAGTGTCGGAAATTAAAAGCTGATCAAGGTGCAATTCCTAAAGACAGATCTCTTGCTGGGAAGAATAAGACTCCTCCTGGACTTTGCCGTCAGTGCGGGAAGGGGTTTCATTGGACTAATGAATGCAGATCTAAAACAGACAAAATGGGCAACGCGATACCGGGAAACTATCCTGCGGGCCTAAGTCCTTGGGGCCCAGGAACAATACCGGGGACTTCTCCTCCTTGCCCTCCTGCCATCCCACCTGCCCCAACCCTGTTCCCTCCCAACAACAGTTACCAGTCAATGCCTCATTAAAAGGACCTCAGATGATGATTTCGGACTTGTGGTCTGCTACTTCAGGGAGTGCTGCTGCTGACTTGCCACTAGCTGATAATGTTCTTTTGTCACCAGGGGGAGGCATTTATAAATTAAAAACAAATGTATTTGGACCACTGCCCAAAGGCACTTTTGGCTTGATATTAGGCCATAGCAGCGCGGCTTTGAGAGGTTTAACCATAATTCCTGGGGTAACAGACACTGACTATGTTGGGGAAATTTTAATTATGGTCTCTACTTCTACCACACTTTCATTGTTAGCTGGGGAACGTATTGCTCAAATACTTCTCCTACCTTATCACCCCTTTTTGGCTCTTCCTAATGAATGAACAGGAGGATTTGGAAGTACTGGGCGACATATATTTTGGGAAATGCTTATCAAAGATTCTCACCCTGTTCTCTCCTTGATTATACAAGGAAACAACTTTGAGGGACTAGTAGATACAGGGGCGGATGTTTCAGTCATTTCTTCTCAACGATGGCCTCAAGATTGGGAAAAAGAAAAAAGCCCTTTAATGCTGACGGGTTTGGGCTCCATTGCAGATGTCTGGAAGAGTACCCATCCCTTGCAATGCCAATTCCATAATGGAAGATCAGTGTTTGTTACCTTTTATATTGTAAACATACCTATTAATATTTGGGGAAGAGATCTTCTCTCTCCTTTGGGGGCTTCTGTAACCATTCCATGGGAAAACTAGTAGCCACTGCTCAAATTCCTCGAGCACTCCCATTAAAATGGTTAACTAATACTCCAAAATGGGTTGAGCAGTGGCCATTAACACAAATGAAGCTCAAGGCATTAGAACAATTAGTACAAGAACAACTCCAACTTGGTCATATAGAGCCCTCTACCTCCCCCTGGAATTCTCTTGTTTTTGTTATAAAAAAGAAATCTGGAAAGTGGAGAATGTTAATTGATTTACGAGAAGTTAATAAATGTATTGAACCTATGGGAGCATTACAATTGGGACTCCCCTCTCCAGCTCTTATTCCCCAGAATTGGTCCTTAATGGTGCTAGGTCTTAAAGACTGTTTTTTTGCCATTCCCCTACAATTGCAAGATAGAGATAAATTTGCTTTTACAATTCCTGTTCTTAATCATGCTCAGCCTGTTAAGCATTATCAGTGGACAGTCTTATCACAGGGAATGACAAATAGTCCTACCTTATGCCAAGAATTCGTAGCTCGCTCTTTATAATCCCTCCGTCAAGAATACCCCAATTATATTCTATATCATTATATGGATATCTCCTATTAGCAGCTCCTAGTATTGCTGAACGTGATGAATTCTTTTTAAAAGTACAGGAGGCTTTAAGACTATACAATTTGCAAATAGCCCCGGAAAAAATTCAAAAGGACTTTCTTATTTCATATTTAGGGACAATATTGGAACAACATAGAATTAGGCCCCAAAATTTGCAAATTAGAAGAGACCATCCCAAAACCTCAAATGATTTTCAAAAGTTATTGGGAGATATTAATTGGCTACACCCAGTACTTGGGATTCCTACTTATCAATTACGACATTTGTTTTCTACTTTAGAAGGAGATACAGCTCTGGATAGCCCCCGGACCTTAACCCCATTGGCTTTACAGGAACTTCAATTTGTTCAGCAACGACTAAATGATGGCTTTCTGACTTACTTACATGCGCCTCAACCTATTTCGTTTATAATATTTCATACCCCTTATTCTCCATCTGGTGTAATTGCTCAAGAAAAAGGATTAATAGAATGGGTTTTCTTACCTAACAGTTTTTCCAAAAAATTGACTATATATATGGATAAATTAGCCTTCCTTATACAGAAAGGTCGCCATCGTATTTTACAATTGTCAGGATGTGAACCACACCAGATTGTTACTCAGTTAACAACTGCTCAAATATCTCAATGTTTACAATTTAATGAAAACTGGCAAATTTCTCTTGCTTCATATCCTGGTTCGTTTTCTAATCATTATCCATCATCTAAATTGATTGATTTTCTCCGGACTAACGCTATGATATCTCAATCCCCAATTTCAGATGTTCCAGTTAAGGGACCCACTATTTTTACAGATGCAAATAAAAATACTGCTAGATATTGGACCCCAGAAAGTTCCAAGGTTCTCCCCCACTCATTTTCTTCTGTACAGCCCCGCTGAATTGTGGGCTATCTATTTAGTTTTGCAAGATTTTCCCCGACTTCCTATTAACATTGTTTCAGATTCTCGATATGCTGTTCTCTCTTGCCTACAGCTTCCCCATGTCTCCCTTCCACTGACCCTTAAAACAGCTATTGATAAATTGTTTTACCAAGTACAACAATTGCTCTTGCAGTGTTCAGAGTTAATTTTCTTTACTTACATCCATGCACATTCTGCCCTTCCTGGACCCTTATCATTCAGAAATGCTACAATTGATGCCTTACTTTATCCTACAGAAGCAGCAAAACAAGAACATCTCTTACAACATACCAACTCCAAAGGGTTACAAAAATCTTATGCTATTACTCGAAAACAAGCTCAAAATATTGTTCGTTCTTGTTCCATATGTGCACCCTTTGCTTTGCCATTTACCCCACCAGGTGTCAACATGCGAGGACAACAAGCAAATCAGATATGGCAAATGTATGTAATTTACATTTCTTCCTTTGGACAACAAAAATGTGTGCATCATACTATAGATACTTGCACATATTTTCAATGGGCCATTGCATTACATTCTGAAAATGCTGACGCTGTTATTGCTCATTTGTTATCTTGTTTTGCAGTTATGGGATTACCAATTGAATTGAAAACTGATAATGCACCTGCCTACCAATCCGCAAAATTAGCTCACTTTTTATCTCAATACCATATAACTCATACTTTTGGTATTCCTTATAATAGTTAGGGGCAAGCTATCATTGAAAGAGCTAATCGTACATTGCGTGAATATCTTGAAAAAATAAAAAAGGGGGAACAAGAGAGATTTATGAAACCTAAAGACATTCTGAATAAAACCTTACTTACCCTAAATTTTTTGAATGTTTGGAGCAAGGGAAATCTATCAGCAGCAGAGTTGCATTTTCAAGGGAAAGAAGAGGATAAGAAGATCTTGAATACTCCTATTTGGTATAAAGAGAAAGAGAAAGGTTGGACCCCAGCATCATTAATATATTTGGGATGAGGGTATGCTTTCATTCCTGTTAATAATTACAGGTTTTGGACC
>NW_024071131.1:0-8525 GCF_014754425.2 Oryx dammah
ACTGAGCGAATTCACTTCACTTCACTTCCACAAACTGCCAGCATACGGAAAGGCCACCCCAAACACAGCAATATAAACAGGATGAAGAGACAGAGGAATACCCAGCAGGTAAAGGAACAGGATAAATGCCCACCAACCCAAACAAAAGAGGAAGAGATAGGGAATCTACCTGATAAAGAATTCCAAATAACGATAGTGAAAATGATCCAAAATCTTGAAAACAAAATGGAGTTACAGATAAATAGCCTGGAGACAAGGATTGAGAAGATACCAGAAAGGTTTAACAAGGACCTAGAAGAAATAAAAAAAAGAGTCAATGTATAATGAATAATGCAATAAATGAGATGAAAAACACTCTGGAGGGAACCAACAGTAGAATAATGGAGGCAGAAGATAGGATAAGTGAGGTAGAAGATAGAATGGTAGAAATAAATGAAACAGAGGAAAAAAGAAAAACGAATTAAAAGAAATGAGGACAATCTCAGAGACCTCTGGGACAATGTTAAACGCCTCAACATGCAAATCATAGGAGTCCCAGAAGAAGAAGACAAAAAGAAAGACCATGAGAAAATACTTGAGGAGATAATAGTTGAAAACTTCCCTAAAATGGGGAAGGAAATAATCACCCAAGTCCAAGAAACCCAGAGAGTCCCAAACAGGATAAATCCAAGGCAAAACACCCCAAGACACATATTAATCAAATTAACAAAGATCAAACACAAAGAACAAATATTAAAAGCAGCAAGGGAAAAACAACAAGTAACACACAAGGGAATTCCCATAAGGATAACAGCTGATCTTTCAATAGAAACTCTGCAGGCCAGGAGGGAATGGCAGGACATACTTAAAGTGATGAAAGAAAATAACCTACAGCCCAGATTACTTTACCCAGCAAGGATCTCATTCAAATATGAAGGAGAAATCAAAAGCTTTACAGACAAGCAAAAGCTGAGAGAATTCAGCACCACCAAACCAGCTCTCCAACAAATGCTAAAGGATCTTCTCTAGACAGGAAACACAGAAAGTGTATAAACTTGAACCCAAAACAATAAAGTAAATGGCAATGGGATCATACTTATCAATCATTACCTTAAATGTAAATGGGTTGAATGCTCCAACCAGAAGACAAAGACTGGTTGAATGGATACAAAAACAAGATCCCTATATATGTTGCCTACAAGAGACCCACCTCGAAACAAGGGACACATACAGACCAAAAGTGAAGAGCTGGAAAAAGATGTTCCATGCAAATAGAGACCAAAAGAAAGCAGGAGTAGCAATACTCATATCAGATAAAATAGACTTCTGTGAAAAGAGACAAAGAAGGACACTACATAATGATCAAAGGATCAATCCAAGAAGAAGATGTAACAATTATAAACATATATGCACCCAACATAGAAGCACCACAATATGTAAAACAAATGCTAACAAGTATGAAAGGGGAAATTAGCAATAACACAATAATAGTGGGAAACTTTAATACCCCACTCACACCTTTGGATAGATCAACTAAACAGAAAATTAACAAGGAAACACAAACTTTAAATAATACAATAGACCAATTAGATCTAATTGATATCTATAGGACATTTCACCCCAGCACAATGAATTTCACCTTTTTCTCAAGCACACATGGAACCTTCTCTAGGATAGATCATATCCTAGGCCATAAATCTAGCCTTGGTAAATTCAAAAAAATTGAAATCATTCCAAGCATCTTTTCTGACCACAATGCAGTAAGATTAGATCTCAATTACAGGAGAAAAACTATTTAAAAATTCCAACATATGGAGGCTGAACAACATGCTGCTGAATAACCAACAAGTCATAGAAGAAATCAAAAAAGAAATCAAAATATGCATAGAAATGAATGAAAATGAAAACAACCCAAAACCTTTGGGACACTGTAAAAGCAGTGCTAAGGGGAAGGTTCATAGCAATACAGGCATACCTCAAGAAGCAAGAAAAAAAGTCAAATAAACAACCTAACTCTACGCCTAAAGCAACTAGAAAAGGAAGAAATGAAGAACCCCAGGGTTAGTAGAAAGAAAGAAATCTTAAAAATTAGGGCAGAAATAAATGCAAAAGAAACAAAAGAGACCATAGCAAAAATTAACAAAGCCAAAAGCTGGTTCTTTGAGAGGATAAATAAAATTGCCAAACCACTAGCCAGACTCATCAATGAACAAAGGGAGAAAAACCAAATCAATAAAATTAGAAATGAAAATGGAGAGATCACAACAGACAACACAGAAATACAAAGGATCACAAGAGACTACTATCAGCAATTATATGCCAAGAAATGGACAAATTCTTAGAAAAGTACAACTTTCCAAAACTGAACCAGGAAGAAATAGAAAATCCTAACAGATCCATCACAAGAACAGAAATTGAAACTGTAATCAGAAATCTTCCAGCAAACAAAAGCCCAGGTCCAGAGGGTTTCACAGCTGAATTCTACCAAAAATTTAGAGAAGAGCTAACACCTATTCTACTCAAACTCTTCCAGAAAATTGCAGAGGAAGGTAAACTTCCAAACTCATTCTATGAGGCCACCATCACCCTAATACCAAAACCTGACAAAGATGCCACACAAAAAAAAGAAAACTACAGGCCAATATCACTGATGAACATGGATGCAAAAATCCTTAACAAAATTCTAGCTATCAGAATCCAACAACACATTAAAAAGATCATACACCATGACCAAGTGGGCTTTATCCCAGGGATGCAAGGATTCTTCAATATCCACAAATCAACCAGTGTAATACACCACATTAACAAATTGAAAAACAAAAGCCATATGATTATTTCAATAGATGCAGAGAAAGCCTTCGACAAAATTCAACATCCATTTATGATAAAAACCCTCCAGAAGGCAGGAATAGAAGGAACATACCTCAACATAATAAAAGCCATATATGACAAACCCACAGCAAACATTATCCTCAATGGTGAAAAATTGAAAGCGTTTCCCCTAAAGTCAGGAACAAGACAAGGGTGCCCACTCTCACCACGACTATTCAACATAGTTTTGGAAGTTTTGGCCACAGCAATCAGCAGAAAAAGAAATAAAAGCAATCCAAATTGGAAAAGAAGAAGTAAAACTCTCACTGTTTGCAGATGACTTGATCCTCTACATAGAAAACCCTAAAGACTCCACCACAAAATTACTAGAGCTAATCAATGAATATATTAAAGTTGAAGGATATAAAATCAGCACACAGAAATCCCTTGCATTCCTATACACTAATAATGAGAAAATAGAGAAATTAAGGAAAAAATTCCATTCACCATTGCAACGAAAAGAATAAAATACTTAGGGATATATCTACCTAAAGAAACAAAAGACCTATATATAGAAAACTATAAAATACTGGTGAAAGAAATCAAAGAAGACTCTAATAGATGGAGAAATATACCGTGTTCATGGATTGGAAGAGTCAATATAGTGAAAATGAGTATACTACTCAAAGCTATCTATAGATTAAATGCAATCCCTATGAAGCTACCAAAGGTATTTTTCACAGAGCTAGAACAAATAATTTCACAATTTGTATGGAAATACAAAACACCTCGAATAGCCAAAGCAATCTTGAGAAAGAAGAATGGAACTGGAGGAATCAACCTGCCTGACTTCAGGTTCTACTACAAAGCCACAGTCATCAAGACAGTATTGTACTGGCACAAAGACAGAAATATAGATCAATGGAACAAAATAGAAAGCCCAGAGATAAACCCACACACCTATGGACACCTTATCTTTGACAAAGGAGGCAAGAATATACAATGGAGAAAAGACAATCTCTTTAACAAATGGTGCTGGGAAAACTGGTCAACCACTTGTAAAAGAATGAAACTAGAACACTTTCTAACACCATACACAAAAATAAACTCAAAATGTATTAAAGATCTAAATGTAAGACCAGAAACTATAAAACTCCTAGAGGAGAACATAGGCAAAACACTCTCCGACATAAATCACAGCAGGATCCTCCATGACCCACTTCCCACAATATTGGAAATAAAAGCAAAAATAAACAGATGGGACCTAATTAAAATTAAAAGCTTCTGCACAAGAAAAGAAACTATAAGCAAGGTGAAAAGACAGCCTTCAGAATGGGAGAAAATAGCAAATGAAGCAACTGACAAACAACTAATCTCAAAAATATACAAGCAACTCCTGCAGGTCAATTCCAGAAAAATAAATGACCCAATCAAAAAATGGGCCAAAGAACTAAATAGACATTTTTCCAAAGAAGAGATACAGATGGCTAACAAACACATGAAAAGATGCTCAAGGTCACTCATTATCAGAGAAGTGCAAATCAAAATCACAATGAGGTACCATTTCACGCCAGTCAGAATGGCTGCGATCCAAAAGTTTACAAGCAATAAATGCTGGAGAGGGTGTGGAGAAAAGGGAACCCTTTTACACTGTTAGTGGGAATGCAAACTAGTACAGCCACTGTGGAGAACAGTGTGGAGATTCCTTAAAAAAACTGGAAATAGAACTGCCTTATGACCCAGCAATCCCACTGCTGGGCATACACACCAAGGAAACCAGAATTGAAAGAGACACGTGTACCCCAATGTTCATCGCAGCACTGTTTATGATAGCCAGGACATGGAAGCAACCTAGATGTCCATCAGCAGATGAATGGATAAGAAAGCTGTGGTACATATATACAATGGAGTATTATTCAGCCATTAAAAAGAATAAATTTGAATCAGTTCTAATGAGGTGGATGAAACTGGAGCCTATTATACAGCATGAAGTAAGCCAAAGAGAGTCAATGCCAAAGAATGCTCAAACTACTGCACAATTGCACTCATCTCACATGCTGGTAAAGTAATGCTCAAAATTCTCCAAGCCAGGCTTCAGCAATACATGAACTGTGAACTTCTAGTTGTTCAAGCTGGTTTTCGAAAAGGCAGAGGAACCAGAGATCAAATTACCAATATCCACTGGATCATGGAAAAAGTAAGAGAATTCCAGAAAAACATATATTTCTGCTTTATTGACTATGCCAAAGCCTTTGACTGTGTGGATCACAATAAACTGTGGAAAATTCTGAAAGAGATGGGAATACCAGACTACCTGACCTGCCTCTTGAGAAATCTGTATGCAAGTCAGGAAGCAACAGTTAGAACTGGACATGGAACAACAGACTAGTTCCAAATAGGAAAAGGAGTATGTCAAGGCTGTATATTGTCACCCTGCTTATTTAACTTCTATGCAGAGTACATCATGAGAAACGCTGGACTGGAAGAAACACAAGCCGGGAGAAATATCAATCACCTCAGATATGCAGATGACACCACCCTTATGGCAGAAAGTGAAGAGGAGCTACAAAGCCTCTTGATGAAAGTGAAAGAGGAGAGTGAAAACGTTGGCTTAAAGCTCAACATTCAGAAAATGAAGATCATGGCATCCGGTCCCATCACTTCATGGGAAATAGATGGGGAAACAGTAGAAACAGTGTCAGACTTTATTTTTCTGGGCTCCAAAATCACTGCAGATGGTGATTGAAGCCATGAAATTAAAAAACACTTACTCCTTGGAGGAAAAGTTATGACCAATCTAGATAGTATATTCAAAAGCAGAGACATTACTTTGCCGACTAAGGTCCATTTAGTCAAGGCTATGGTTCTTCCTGTGGTCATGTATGGATGTGAGAGTTGGACTGTGAAGAAGGCTGAGCACCGAAGAATTGATGCTTTTGAACTGTGGTGTTGGAGAAGACTCTTGAGAGTCCCTTGGACTGCAAGGAGATCCAACCATTCTGAAGGAGATCAGCCCTGGGATTTCTTTGGAAGGAATGATGCTAAAGCTGAAGCTCCAGTACTTTGGCCACCTCATGCGAAGAGTTGACTCATTGGAAAAGACTCTGATGCTGGGAGGGATTGGGGGCAGGAGGAGAAGGGGACGACAGAGGATGAGATGGCTGGATGGCGTCACTGACTCGATGGATGCGAGTCTGAGTGAACTCCGGGAGTTGGTGATGGAGATGGAGGCCTGGCGTGCTGCGATTCATGGGGTCTCAAAGAGTTGGACACGACTGAGCGACTGAACTGAACTGAAGACACCGCCAGGCCCACTCACAGAACAAAGTAACAAAGGACTGACTAGAGCTATCCGGCTGTGGACCGGCCCATCCCCCGCCAGAGACAGGCAGGCGAGGGCAGCCAGAGCCAGAAGGGGGCAATCGTGGCCCCAGAGAGGCATCATTTGCCAAACTGCAAGCAGGCTTCGCTGCTAACCAAGACTTCTTGGGATTCTGGACGGTTGACGTCCACCTGAGAAGGTGCACCAGTTGTACACCCAGAAAATGAGCGGCAGGGACAGGGAAGGCAATAAGTCGCAGCCACCGTGCTTGCCAAACACCTGGTCACCTGAGCTGCTCAGACCTGGGAAGGGCACAAAACACAGGCCCAACCAAGTCTGCACCTTTGTGGAGTACCCGAGTACCTGAACCTGAGCGGCTTAGACCTGGGAAGTGCATACAACCCAGGGCTGGCCTCAGACAGTTGCTGGCAGAGCAACCTAGAGCCTAAGCAGTGTAGAGAGGGAAAGCACACATGCCGTGAGCGGGGGTAAACCCAGTGTGGCCAAGACACTGGGAGCACATGCCAGTTATTGTTTTCAGTGTTCCTCCCTCCCCACAGCACGACTGAACAAGTGAGCCTTAAAAAGTGTCCACCACCGCCCCCTTGTGTCAGGGTGGAAATTAGACACCGAAGAGACCAGAAAACAGAAGCTAAAACAGAGAGAACCGCCTTGGAAGTGACAGATGAAGTCTTGAGGCTACTGTAAGAATAAAACTGAAAACCAGAGACAGGAGGCTTAAGTCCAAATCCTGAGAACACTAGAGAACTCCTGACTCCAGGGAACATTAATCAATAGGAGCTCATCAAACTCCTTCGTATCTACACTGAAACCAAGCACCACCCAAGGGCCAACAAGTTCCAGAGCAAGACATACCACGCAAATTCTCCAGCAACACAGGAACACAGCCCTGAGCTTCAATATACAGGCTGCCCAAAGTCACTCCAAACCCACTGATATCACATAACTCATTACTGGACACTTCATTGCACTCCTGAGAGAAGAAATCCAGCTCCACCCACCAGAACACGACACAAGCTTCCCTAACCAGGAAACCTTGATAAGCCACTTATACAACCCCACCCACAGTGAAGAAACTCCATAATAAAGAGAACTCCACAAACTGCCGGTTTCCCTGATGGCTCAGAGGTTAAAAGCATCTGCCCGCAATGCGGGAGACCCGGATCCAATCCCTGGGTCCGATCCCTGGGTTGGGAAGTTCCCCTAGAGAAGGAAACGGCAACCCACTCCAGTATTCTTGCCTGGAGAATTCCATGGACGGAGGAGCCTGGCAGGCTACAGTCTATGGGATTGCAAAGAGTCGGACACAACTGAGCGAATTCACTTCACTTCACTTCCACAAACTGCCAGCATACGGAAAGGCCACCCCAAACACAGCAATATAAACAGGATGAAGAGACAGAGGAATACCCAGCAGGTAAAGGAACAGGATAAATGCCCACCAACCCAAACAAAAGAGGAAGAGATAGGGAATCTACCTGATAAAGAATTCCAAATAACGATAGTGAAAATGATCCAAAATCTTGAAAACAAAATGGAGTTACAGATAAATAGCCTGGAGACAAGGATTGAGAAGATACCAGAAAGGTTTAACAAGGACCTAGAAGAAATAAAAAAAAGAGTCAATGTATAATGAATAATGCAATAAATGAGATGAAAAACACTCTGGAGGGAACCAACAGTAGAATAATGGAGGCAGAAGATAGGATAAGTGAGGTAGAAGATAGAATGGTAGAAATAAATGAAACAGAGGAAAAAAGAAAAACGAATTAAAAGAAATGAGGACAATCTCAGAGACCTCTGGGACAATGTTAAACGCCTCAACATGCAAATCATAGGAGTCCCAGAAGAAGAAGACAAAAAGAAAGACCATGAGAAAATACTTGAGGAGATAATAGTTGAAAACTTCCCTAAAATGGGGAAGGAAATAATCACCCAAGTCCAAGAAACCCAGAGAGTCCCAAACAGGATAAATCCAAGGCAAAACACCCCAAGACACATATTAATCAAATTAACAAAGATCAAACACAAAGAACAAATATTAAAAGCAGCAAGGGAAAAACAACAAGTAACACACAAGGGAATTCCCATAAGGATAACAGCTGATCTTTCAATAGAAACTCTGCAGGCCAGGAGGGAATGGCAGGACATACTTAAAGTGATGAAAGAAAATAACCTACAGCCCAGATTACTTTACCCAGCAAGGATCTCATTCAAATATGAAGGAGAAATCAAAAGCTTTACAGACAAGCAAAAGCTGAGAGAATTCAGCACCACCAAACCAGCTCTCCAACAAATGCTAAAGGATCTTCTCTAGACAGGAAACACAGAAAGTGTATAAACTTGAACCCAAAACAATAAAGTAAATGGCAATGGGATCATACTTATCAAT
>NW_024071132.1:0-8518 GCF_014754425.2 Oryx dammah
CAAAACTCTATTAGTCTTTGCCCTGCTTCATTTGCATTCCAAGGCCAGATTTGCCAGTTACTCCAGGTTTTTCTTGACTTCCTACTTTTGCATTCCAGTCCCCTATAATGAAAAGGACATCTTTTTTTGGTGTTAGTTCTAAAAGGTCTTGTAGGTCTTCATAGAACCATTCAACTTCAGCTTCTTCAGCATTACTTAGTTATAGAAAACTCCAAATGCATACCCCAACCCAGAGCCTGTTCTGTTATTCAGTCTCCAATGCCTCCTCTTACCTTAATCAGCTGGGTATCTAACAAAGCAATTATTTTTAGTTCTTCATAGAACAACCATCCCTCATGTCATGAAGAAGTCCCATATCTTCCCATATGAGAGTTTGTGAACATTTATGGACCTTTTTGCAAATGTAATCAAACTTTAAAAAGTATCACTCTTTTTCCTTGTCATTGATAGCAACTGTTCACTTACCACCATCTCTTCCATAAAAAATCATGAGCACCTCGAGAGTTTGGGCCTAGTGTAGTTACCTATATGTTTCAATGTCTATTATAATGGCTTACCATATAGTAATACTTAATTATTTGCACTAAAAAATGATATTTATATTTTAATATTATGACATTGAAGAAGATAAGGAATTTTCCTGATATCATTAACTGATGTACTTAAGAACTTTTTAAGTTGAATTTGAAGAAAAATAGTGCTGCTGCTGCTGCTGCTGCTGCTAAGTCACTTCAGTTGTGTCTGACTCTTAGCAACCCCATGGACTGCAGCCTACCAGGCTCCTCTGTCCATGGGATTTTCCAGGAAAGAGTACTGGATTGGGTCGCCATTGCCTTCTCCAAAAAATAGTGATAAAATGCAGCTAAATAATTTTTTTTTTAACTTTCTGGATAAACAAGTGTGATATGAAAGGAGCAGTATTTACAAAATCCCAAGGATTTAGGGAGGCTTATTTGGTGGCTTAGACTAAAGAATCTGCCTTTAATGCAGGAGACTGGAGTTTGATCCCCGTGTCAGGAAGATCCCCTGGAAAAAGGAATGGCTACTCACTCTATATTCTTGCCTGGAGAATCCCATAGACAGAAGAGCCTGGAGGTCTATAGTCTATGGAGTCACAAAGAATTGGACATGATTGACTGACTGACTAAGCCCACAGGGATGCAGGGAGTCAGGCTGGTAGAAATAGTGGCGAATGGAGCCAGAGGCAGCAAACGCGTGGCCAAGTTGAAGGTCTTAGAGCTAAAGATCCAGGTGGATCTAATTGCCCTTTAAGTAGAGCTGGAAAGTATGTCCAGAAGTCATGGAATCTAGATTTACCAGAAAGTCCTAATGTGTAGAATGAGAAACTATAAACTAATGTTAGAGGAATAAACCATAGGCCAAGCACAGACTCAATTATAAAATCATAGAAATGAAGACAAATTTTATGGGGATTATTAAACCTAGATAGATAGCCATATTATGAGGGATTAAAGCACATAGGAGTAAAAACAATATTAAGAAAAAACAAAATCTGATTAAAGTTATTTTAGGAGTGACCATTATCAGAACAACTAAGAAAAAGAGAGAGAAGTTGAATTATTTTATTTCATTGGAGGCTCAGACTACTTTGAAAAGGTTGTCCAGCTCTACCAGCTACACCCCTCCTAGCTTTCTAAAGGATTGTTCTCACTATGGTTGTGAGGAACATATAAAGTCAGATTTCTGTAGACTAATATTAATAATGGGTATTTAAGGATATTTTATTTCTAACAGAATAGAATGAGTATACCTCATATTACAGGTTATGATGTTTCAAGAATATACTTGGTTCCAAATGAATAGTACAGATGGTATTGAGAAAGGAAGTATAGATTTTTTAAGTCTTCAACTTCCATAGAAATATGCAAATGTTAAAAGTTAAAGTAAAACCAAACAAATGAGTTATGTGTGAAAATGCATTGTATGTTGTTCACCTAAGAAAGGTTTATATTGAAATATTCTATATTATATTTTATAACTTTCCCTTGGACAAGTTGTAGGTTGGCAGTCTCAGTCGGCTAGAAAAGGCACACATAGGTGAATTTTAACAGATATAAAAATAAAGTATTACATTGGAGCCTTTAAAATTTCATTGCAAATCTTAATCAAAATATTAGTATACCAAATCTAGCTATTTAAAAAGGAAAAAATAGAAAACATTAAACACCATAACCATGTAGGAATTATCCAAGGAGTACAAAGTTAATTTAACATCTAAACATAGTTTAACATAATACATCATATGTATTTGTTTCCTATTGCTATATAAGATAACATTTTTGCAGAGTTTGGGGATTAGAAGATGGATAGCTTTGAGGGCTATTATTCAACCTACCACAGAGCTCTGTCTTGTACCAAAGGCAGCCATTTTACCTGCAAAATACATGCACCACATCCTAAGGTCCCCATTACAGTATCAAGTCATGTCTAAAATCTCACCTAAGACTTACGAGGTCAGAAGTTCCAAATTTTATCATTTAAGTTCATTGCTTACTAGTTCTACTTTTCACATAGCTTGTAGGACATAATTTCAGCTAAACTTCTTACAATTGTGTAGCAAGGACTCTTTTTCTTCAAAGTTTCCAAAAACATGTAACTTATTTCCTTTTGAACCCCCACCAGAAGCCCCTTCATCACTCGTCTTTCTTCCAAGAGTCCATTTCTGATTAAGTTTCTGTAAGACAGTAGAGCTTTTTTTCTACCATGTTCTTCACTTCATCTCAAATCTCACTAGTGGTACCTTTAAACTCCAGTTATCAAGGTGATCAAGGATTTTTCTATAATATTCCTTATAATTCTTCCAGTTTCTACCTGTAGCCCAATTCCAAAGCCACTTCTGCATTTGTAGATATTTGTTAGAGTAGCACTATGCTTCAAAGTATCAAGATATGTACTAGTTTCCTACTGCTATTTATAATAGCATATTAATAGGTTCCAGGGATAAGGATGCCGGTATCTGGATGTATTTGGTGGGTTATTATTAACTGTATCATATCTTAATAGAAGAATAAAGTAAAAAGGTCATCTCAGTAAAGTTTTTAAAAATTGACTGACTCCCATTATTATGACCCCCATTTAAAAAAAAAAAAAAAAAAAAACTTTCAACAAACTAGAAATAGAAAGGAAAGTCCTCAACTCGATAATACCCTTCTATAAAAAACCCATAGTTAATATTATCCTTAATCATGAAAGCTTTACTATTTTTCCCTATGACTGAAATTGTAAATGTTAACTCTCACCACTTCTATTCAGCTGTGTTCTTGAGGTTCTAGCCAGGACAATAAATAAGAAAATGAATTGATGTAATATCATATAGAGATTATAAAGAAAGAAAACTGATGACAGGCTTCTGTGTATAGAAAAATCCAAGGAATACACACACACACATACAAAAAAACCGTTAGAACTAAAAATGAGTTTCATAAGGTTGCAGAAGGTCAATAATATAAAACAAAACTGTATTTCAATACTTTAAAAATGGACAATCGAAAATAAAGTTATGAAGCTAATTGTATTCACAATAGCATAAAAATAAAATAATTAAAATTAACAAAACAAATATATGAGTTGTGCTAAAAATATTACTAAATATTGCTGAAATAAATAAAAGAAGTTCTAAATAGATAAGAACAGCTCTATGATGCTGTCTTCTGGCCTCCACCCAGAAAACTTTCTCACTCCACCTTGGTTCCAGTACCTATCCCAATGTGGATAATAACTGCCATCCTCTCATATACACAGTGTCCTTTAGTTGGTAATACAACCTCAGATTGGTTTCTTGCTAGTGACAATAGGAAGCAGAGAGATCCCCAAATGTGGCCACAGTTCTTTCCTTTTCTTAAAAAATGAAAATTCATTTCAGGTTATAAAAATTCCAAACACTATAAAATTACCTTTACAGTGTTGAAGCTTTTAAAAACATACTTTAAATATATGAACATTTCAAGCACCTGCATTTTCATTCATTAATTTACAGAATAAATTAATAATGAAAACAAATAATGATGCAGAATGAATAAACTTGATTTAGTCAGTGAGTCATAATGAAGTAAGTCTGCACATGCCATATTCACTAACATGTCCACTCCTTATATTAAAAAAAAAAATCTTATTATTGGAGCTGAGCCCTACTTTTTCTTTATAGTGTAATTTGGATAAATATAAAATAGCAGCCAACTACATTTATATAAATCAGATCTCATAGGTTTTTTTCACCATATGCACTGAAAAAGAAACAGGTTTACCCATTTATTCTGGCAAAGGGTTAGTACTTGAACTCTCCAAGAGGAAGCAAGCAATATTAAAGGCACTGTGTGACAAGCTGCACTAATATTTGAGCCATTAAATTAGGATTTTTTTCTAAAGGTTCATAATTTAAAATGTGTCAGCAACCTGATTAGGTAGCATTAAAAATGAGCTTTTAGCAGCTAATAAGCTTCCCCTTGGTTACACAGCCTGTTGTTTTCCTGCGGCAAAGAAGCTGCATGAGCTACTGTTTGCAATGTATCAGTACTATGACAAATGGAAAGAGGGCGTGGATGTTGATGAAGAAGGTTTGATTAGCAATTGGCAGCATGAAAACTTCTGAATTATTTTGCAAATTTTAAGAAAGGTTACACATGCAGTTGGTGAGCAGAATTATAGACACAAAAATAGAACTATCTGAAGAAGCAGACATTTTGTTTTCATGCATGTGATTTGGGTATTTTTGCATCTCTTTATCTTTAATCAAAACTCAAGCTAGGATTTTGATAAAAAGCAAATGGAATTTACTTGCCTGGTGCTTGGCCACCAAGCAGATTTTGCTAGCGTTTCCCCAGGCCACATGAGTCTGGGATAACAGTGAAGTGATACTAAGTAACAGAAGGTAAATGATAACTGCAAAGTTTCACCAGACTGTAAGAACACATGAGGTCACATTTACATTCATTCCCCCAAATCTCTGCACTTGGAGCCTCTACCAGTTTGGCTAGTGTTGGGAATTCCTGGCCATTCCAAGTGTTCTTCCCCAAATATTTGCAACATCCCAAATGTTGCATATTACTTTGACATGTCTCAACAGTAAATATACCAAAACCAACTAGAACTGGCTAAAACAGTAAGAAAAATATTCTTTAATACTAAGAAAACAAGAGATAGTGTAGTTTTATTCTGGGCTTACTATCATCAGGGACCTGGGTTCTTTTCATTGCTAACCTTGTCATTATCAGAGTGCTACCTTAGTGAACTAGTTTTCTAGGGCTATTGAAGCAAAATACCACAGACTCCATCGCTTTAAGAAGTTGCAAATGTATGTTTTAACTGTTTTGAAGTTTAAGAGTTGAAATCAAGTCCAAATCTTCCTTCTCAAGAAGAATCCTTCCTTGTTTTACCTATCTTGTTGCCAGAAATACTTGAAGTTCTCTGTCTTGAGGCTGAATTACTCCAGTCTCTGCTTCATCCATAACATGACATTCTCCCTGTGTGTCTCCATTTCTCTCTAATATGGTCACCAGTCATTAGATTAAATCTTGTCATCATCAAACATGACTTCCTCTGAATGTGATCATATCTGTAAAGATCTTTCTTCCAAATGAGTTCACATTCACAGGTTCTGGTCATGAATAGACATGAATTTCAAGGGGGGCCACTGTCTTCTACCTGTTCTCTCATAGGCACAAATCTGCTGCTCCAGATGTCATCTTCTTAAGACAATTAGATACATAGTTATGGGGGGGAAAAGCTGTCTTTACTTGTTTTTTCATTTTCAGAATGAATAATGCATTTGTCATAATTCTTCTCAGCAGATATTCCTTCATGTCTCATTTATAAGAAATGGTTGCCCTTTCTAAATCATTAATTACCTGAGGGAAAAAGTTTTCATGATTGGTATATATCAAATATATTCCCACTCCTTGATTATGAAGGGATTTTCCTTCACCGAAGCTCATGACTATCCATATAAGCCATATCTGAACAGTGTTCTTTAGTGTTCTTTACCAAAAAAAAAAAGAGAGAGAGAGACAGAAAGAAGCAAGTGTGGAAAAGTGTGAAAACGACAAAGTTGGCCATAAAAAGAGTCTGCCATATTCAAGCTTTTTTATACACATGAGAGATTCAATCCTGGTGATTCTTCTCATAAGTTCAGTTCAGTTCAGTTCAGTTCATTTCAGTCGCTCAACCGTGTCCGACTCTTGCGACCCCATGAATCGCAGCACACCAGGCCTCCCTGTCCATCACCATCTCCTGGAGTTCACTCAGACTCACGTCCATCGAGTCTGTGATGCTATCCAGCCATCTCATCCTCTGTCTTCCCCTTCTCCTCCTGCCCCCAATCCCTCCCAGCATCAGAGTCTTTTCCAATGAGTCAACTCTTCACATGAGGTAGCCAAAACACTGGAGCTTCAGCTTTAGCATCATTCCTTCCAAAGAAATCCCAGGGTTGATCTCCTTCAGATTGGCTTGTTTGAATCTCCTTGCAGTCCAAAGGACTCTCAAGAATCTTCTCCAACACCACAGTTCCAAAGCATCAATTCTTCGGTGCTCAGCTTTCTTCACAGTCCAACTCTCACATCCATACATGACCACAGGAAAAACCATAACCTTGACTAGATGGACCTCAGTCAGCAAAGTAATGCCTCTGCTTTTGAATATACTACCTAGGTTGGTCATAACTTTTCCTCCAAGGAGTAAGCATCTTTTAATTTCATGGCTGCAGTCACCATCTGCAGTGATTTTGGAGCCCCCAAAAATAAAGTCTGACACTGTTTCCACTGTTTCCCCATCTATTTCCCATGAAGTGATGGGACAAGATGCCATGATCTTCGTTTTCTGAATGTTGAGCTTTAAACCAACTTTTTCACTCTTTCACTTTCATCAAGAGGCTTTTTAGTTCCTCTTCACTTTCTGCCATAAGGGTTGTGTCATCTGCATATCTGAGGTTATTGATATTTCTCCCGGCAGTCTTGATTCCAGCTTGTGTTTCTTCCAGTCCAGTGTTTCTCATGATGTACTCTGCATAGAAGTTAAATAAGCAGGGTGACAATATACAGCCTTGACGTTCTCCTTTTCCTATTTGGAACCAGTCTGTTGTTCCATGTCCAGTTCTAACTGTTGCTTCTTGACCTGCATACAGATTTCTCAAGAGGCAGGTCAGGTGGTCTGGTATTCCTATCCCTTTCAGAATTTTCCACAGTCTCTTGTGATCCACACAGTCAAAGGCTTTGGCATAGTCAATAAAGCAGAAATAGATGTTTTTCTGGAACTCTCTTGCTTTTTTGATGATCCAGCAGATGTTGGCAATTTGATCTCTGGTTCCTCTGCCTTTTCTAAAACCAGCTTGAACGTCAGGGAGTTCACGGTTCACGTATTGTTGAAGCCTGGCTTGGAGAATTTTGAGCAGTACTTTACTAGCATGTGAGATGAGTGTAATTGTGCAGTAGTTTGAGCATTCTTTGGCATTGCCTTTCTTTGGGATTGGAATGAAAACTGACCTTTTCCAGTCCTGTGGCCACCGCTGAGTTTTCCAAATTTGTTGGCATATTGAGTGCAGCACTTTCACAGCATCATCTTTCAAGATTTGAAACAGCTCAAGTGGAATGCCATCACCTCCACTAGCTTTGTTTGTAGTGATGCTTTCTAAGGCCCACTTGACTTCACATTCCAAGATGTCTGGCTCTAGATTAGTGATCACATCATCATGATTATCTGGGTCGTGAAGATCTTTTTTGTACAGTTCTTCTGTGTATTCTTGCCACCTCTTCTTAATATCTTCTGCTTCTGTTAGGTCCATACCATTTCTATCCTTTATCGAGCCCATCTTTGCATGAAATGTTCCCTTGGTATCTCTAATTTTCTTGAAGAGATCTCTAGTCTTTCCCATTCTGTTGTTTTCCTCTATTTCTTTGCATTGATCACCGAAGAAGCCTTTCTTATCTCTTCTTGCTATTCTCTGGAACTCTGCATTCAGATGCTTATATCTTTCCTTTTCTCCTTTGCTTTTCACTTCTCTTCTTTTCACAGCTATTTGTAAGGCCTCCCCAGACAGCCATTTTGCTTTTTTGCATTTCTTTTCCATGGGGATGGTCTTGATCCCTGTCTCCTGTACAATGTCATGAACCTCTGTCCATAGTTCATCAGGCACTCTATCTATCAGATCTAGGCCCTTAAATCTATTTCTCACTTCCACTGTATAATCATAAGGGATTTGATTTAGGTCATACCTGAATGGTCTAGTGGTTTTCCCTACTTTCTTCAATTTAAGTCTGAATTTGGCAATAAGGAGTTCATGATCTGAGCCACAGTCAGCTCCTGGTCTTGTTTTTGCTGACTGTATAGAGCTTCTCCATCTTTGGCTGCAAAGAATATAATCAATCTGATTTCAGTGTTGACCATCTGGTGATGTCCATGTGTAGAGTCTTCTCTTGTGTTGTTGGAAGAGGGTGTTTGCTATGACCAGTGCATTTTCTTGGCAAAACTCTATTAGTCTTTGCCCTGCTTCATTTGCATTCCAAGGCCA
>NW_024071133.1:0-8514 GCF_014754425.2 Oryx dammah
ACAGACAAGCAGAGAGATGGAGAGTGTGCTGGCAGGTGCTCCAGGCGTCACGCAGGAACCGGAGCGGGGAAGGGTCAGCAGTGAGCACGAGGGTCTTTACAGCAGCTGATCGTTGTGGGGGGCATCTCCCAAGAGGCCCTGAGTGTGAGCAGGCGTGTGAGGGCAGCGAGGGGGTGAGCCAGAGAGAGCTGGGAAGCAGAGGAAAAACGAGCCCAGAGGGGCTGAAGTGACGGGGGTCGTGATGCTGATGTTAAAACAGTAGGACACACACACACACACACACACACACACACACACACACACCCAAGGCGGAGGGATGAAGAGATCTGTTCAGGACCCAGGGCACCATTTTTCCATCCCAACACACAAGTCAGAATATTAACTGGTTTCTCTCTCTTCCCTCCTAGTCTCACTCTTAAACTTCTGGCCCCCGCCCACCACTGGACAACTCCATTAAATTGTTGCCCCACTTTGCCACAGAAGGATGGATGTTCTCCTACTTGCCCACAGTGTGCCAGAGAAGCCTCTAGGCTATGCCTCCCTGGCACAGAGGAGAAAGGGTAGACAGCACCCAGCTAATTGCATCATACAGAGTAGACACTAATGCAACTACCAAAGCCTCTGCCCACAGTGGTCGGGAGACACGTTACCCCAACGGAACCCTGCTGATCCAGAACATCGTCCAGAAAGACACAGGATCCTACACCCTGCCCGTTACAAAGAATGATTTACAGACAGAAAGACAAATCGGACTCTGTGTATACTGTAGGTGCTTCCTCTCTGACCTCGGAGTGTTGGGGCAGGGGCGGGGGGTGAGTTCTATTCACACACTGTGGCATTAAAATGTGGAGCTGAGACTCAGAACACCTCCTACATGTGGTGGATCAAAATCAGAGCCTCCCCAGCAGCACCAGGCTGGGATTGTCTGAAGACCACAGGATTCTCACTGTGCTCACTGTGACAAGGAATGACACAGGACCCTATGTGTGCGAAGTCAGGAGCCCAGTGAGTGTCAGCCACAGTGACCCATTCACTCTGGATGTCCTCTGTGAGTAACCTCTGTTCCTATGTGGTCCAGGCTGCCTACCCAAATCCACACTGCCAGAGGCCAGGCCATACCCATCCCTGTCAGGCCTAGGCACACAGACTCCCACTCCCAGACACCAAGACTGGCCGTGACTTCCTGTTTCAGGCAAGTTCAGGCAGGCCCACCTTAAATCAAGATGGAGAGGGAAGGGGCTGCTCTGTCTTGAGGGGCTGAGGATCGCCAGAATATGATGGGAGAAACAGATGAATATGTCAGACTCACAATGAGTGAGCATGAAGGGGAATGATGAGAAATTTTTCAGACATGCGTGTGAACAGCTCAGAAGAACCTTTGGGGCCCTAATACAGACCAAGAATTTCCCTTCCCTCTGATTGCACTACGTGTGGCTTTATGCTCTTTGCTTCAGATGGCCCGGTGGCCCCCACCACTTCCTCCTCAGACTCCTGTTACCATCCAGAGGAAAACCTCACCTCTTCTGCCACACAGGATTCTTGGCTTGTCAATGCGAAGCCCCAGAAATACGCCCAGGTTCTCTTTATCCCCAACCATACCGTGTACTCTCAGACCCAACATTACCTGACAGGCCTGGATAGCACCACAGTCAGAAAATCAGGGTCTCTAATAAGTGGTCCATGGAGCATTCTGACTGAGCCTCAGGTGGAGGTCTCTCTGGTTTTCTTTCTTCTTTTTTTCCCTATCTTCTTTCTCTCTTTCAAGAGAAGCTTGAAGGGGTGCGAGGGAGAAAGAAAGAGGCAGAGACAGAGAAGTGAAGTGACCCCATGGACTGTATAGTCCATGGAATTCTCCAGGTCAGGATACTGGAGTGAGTAGCCTTTCCCTTCTCCAGGGGATCTTCCCAACCCAGGGATCGAACCCAGGTCTCCTGCATTGCAGGCAGATTCTTTACCAACTGAGATATGAGGGAGGCCCAGAGACAGATAAGGGAGCGAGAAATAGAGAAGGGGGAAAGAGAAAGAGGGAGAGAGACCCAGAGCGAGACTTCTCTGGTCTTCTAAAACATCCGGGAAGTAATTATTAACCAAGCTGTGTCCCATAGACAGTTCCCCTAGTTTATAGAAGGACTAGTTTTTACAGCCTTTTGTTAAAACCATAACCACTTCTCTCCAGAGATTTCCTTCACCATGATATTCACTCCACAGGCCAGGATTAAAAGACTTCTTCAGATTAAAAAATCATTCAACTATAATCTCCCGTGGTCCTAAGATCATGAAAACTAACCTGATCATCTTCATTCCCAACTAAATTATTTCACAAATGGGAACACGTTCCTTAAAAATATAAAGCTCTTCTGGTTCCTTAATAATATAAAGTTGTTCTGCCCAAAACATGGAGAGGGCTGGCAAGCCTGCCTCCCCAAAATAAACAGATGTGTGAAGGTCCATATAGTCAAAGTTATGGTTTATCCAGTAGTCAGGTAAGGATGTGAGAATTGACCATAAAGAAGGCTGAGTGCCAAAGAATTGATACTTTCGAACTGTGGTGCTGGAGAAGACTTTTGAGAGTCCCTTGGGAGTTGGTGATGGACAGGGAGGCCTGGCATGCTGCAATTCATGGGGTCGCAAAGAGTCAGACATGACTAAGCGACTGAACTGAACTGAACTGGACAGCCAAGAGATCAAACGAACCAATCCTAAAGGAAATCAACCCTGAATATTCATTGGAAGGACTGACGCTGAAGCTGAAGCTCCAGTACTTTGGCCACCTGATGCAAAGAACCAACTAATGGAAAAGACCCTGATGCTGGGAAAGATTGAGGGCAGGAGAAGAGGGCAACAGAGCATGAGATGGTTGGATGGCATCACCGACTCAACGGACAAGAGTTTAAACAAACTCTGGGAGATAGTGAAGGACAGGGAAGCCTGGTGTGTCACAGCCTGTGGGTCACAAACAGTCAGACATAACTGAGCAACTGAACAACAATGTACTGAATGAGAGGGGCTAACATTTATTCTGTCACAGACCTTTGGATAGGGTCACGTGGAAGCATCATAGAAGATTTCCATCTGATGATGAGGTTGCTGGATACATGGGCTGAGAAGAGGTTCCCAGGGCTGATACCACAAGCTGTCCAATACTACAGTGTTGTTTCAGCAACCAGGCAAGGGTCCCTCTGGTGTGATCTGGGGGTCAGAGGAGATGTGAAGTCATCTCTTTCCCATTGTCACCTAAACAAAGACCCAGGGCCTTCCTTAGAGTCGCCTTTACAGAGGTCACTGGGCCCTGAGACTGCAGAGGGAGCATGGCCCAGGCCCCTGACCCCACTCTCAGTCATTTATCTCCTCTGTCTCTCCACAGCCCCAGTGGCACGGCCCTCCCTCCAAGCCAGCAACACCACAGTCACAGAACATGACGGTCCCGTGGTCCTGACCTGCCTCACAGATGAGACTGGGGTTGCCATATGCTGGCTCTTCAAAGGCCAGAGAAGATGACAGAGGGGGTGACCCTCACCCCCAACACCCTAACCCTAGACTGGGTCAGCAGAGGGGACACTGGGAATTATCAGTGTGAGGTCCCCAGCAGGGGCAACTCCAGAATAAGTGACCCCCGTAGGCTGAGTGAGTAACCATCCTTACCTCCTGTGTTAGTTGCTCAGTCCTGTCTGACTCTTTGCAACACCACAGACTGTAGCCCGCTAGGCTCCTCTGTCCATTGGATTCCCCAGGCAAGAATCCTGGAGTGGGTTGCCATTCCCTTTTCCAGGGGATCTTTCCAGCTCAGGGACTGAACCCATGTCTCCTGCATTATCGTCTAATCCTCCAGTGAAGCCCATTTTAACCTGGATAACCTTCTTTTAATAATTCCACCAACAATTAGCCTATCATCTCATTTCCTTCACTTCAAGCAATTGGAACGTGTGCTGCCTCTCCCCTCCTCATCCCCTGATTTCTCCTGGCCCTCTGCTGTGAATCCTCGTTGCCAAGACCGCTGGAAGCAGCACTAAAATCAGTACCTGGGACTTCCTGAGCAGTCCAGTGGTGAAGACTCTACCTTCCACTGCAGGGGTTGCTGTGAGCTCCTCCAAGGGATCTTCCCCACACAGGAACTGTATCCGTGTCTCCTATGTCTCCTAATTGGCAGGCAAGTTCTTTACCACTAGTTCCACCTGGGAAGCCCCAGTGAGGTATTAAACTCTAAATCTCCTTTTTCTTATGTGTACAGTGGTGTTTATATGCACTCTTATAAAGTTTTGTGATACGCTTTCCAATGAAGGTGGAAACCACACAGCAGACGTGTATTCAGGAAGCAGGGCTATCCTGGTGGCTCAGCTGATAAAGAGTTCACCTGCAGTGCGGGAGACCTGGGTTCAGTCCCTCAGCTGGGAAGATCCCCTGGAGAAGGGAAAGGCTACCCTCTCCAGCATTCAGGCCAGGAGAATTCCATGGACTGTATAGCCCATGTGGTCTCAAAGAGTCCAACAGGACTGAGCGACTTTCACTTTTTCACTTTCAAGTGTTCAGTATGTTAGTTGGCACTGTTGTGATTGCAGGCTTGCCGGCACACTCAACTCCTGGTCCCTCCACCTGTCTTTCTTAGTTGCACCATCGTCTCTACAGTGGAAGTGACACCATTTCTTCCCAGGATGGGCAGTGGTCGTGTGTGGTGAGAGATGGGGGCCTTGAGGACTGTAATTTGCGCAACATAAACTCCTACGATTGTGTGTTGTCTGTTGGTCGGTTAGGTCTCTGGCTTCCAGTGCTCTCACGGCCTCTAGTTTCTCACTGAAATTCCCTCTGACTGCCGCATCCATCATTGAAAGTGGGGTGTTGTCGTGTCACTGTCGTGACCGAGCTATTTCTCCCCTCGATGCTGTCCGTTTTTGATTCACAAATCTGGTGCTATGTTGTTAGGTGCATAATGCTTATAATTGTTCAATTTCCTTGGTGAATGGAAAGTTTTCTCAATATGTAAGGTCCTACAGTTTCTCTTGTAGGCTTTTTAGATTTAGAGATTATATCAGACATTCATACAGCCACCACAATTCTCTTTTTATTACTATTTGCATAGAATATCTTTTTCCAACCTTACTTCAACCTTCTATGTCTTTGTATCTAAAGTGAGTCCCTTGAAGAGAGTATAGAGATGGGTCATAATTTTAATCCATTCTGTGATTCTCTGCCTTTAATTTAAAGGTTGAGGCTATCTATGAGTCAAATACCTCCTGACAGGAAAGAGCTTCTGCCATCTTGCTACTTGGTATATGTCCTATTAATTCCTCTATTTCTTCCTCTTTGGTAGTTAAGTGATTTCCTTTCTTAAGTGTCGTTTTGATTCTGTTCTTTCCCTGTCCAGTGTATTTCAGTTCTTTCCTTAGTGGCTAACTTGAAGATGACAATTAACATCTTATACATGTATCTATTGAGTTGAAATACCAATTAGATTCTATAATGTATAATACAATGTATAGTACACATCTCCATTCCCCCCATTCTACTCACTTATTGTCATAGATTTCAGCCATCATTATACAATGTATGTCCGTTATATAGATTTATAAATATTGTTTCATGAAATAGCTTTGAAATGAAAAAGAAAAACAAGTGATTACAAAAAAGACAATAATATTGGCCTAAA
The DNA here is from genome assembly GCF_014754425.2 of Oryx dammah. Classification (NCBI taxonomy): domain Eukaryota; kingdom Metazoa; phylum Chordata; class Mammalia; order Artiodactyla; family Bovidae; genus Oryx; species Oryx dammah. Next base: position 5,642 of record NW_024071133.1, read on the forward strand.
TAAGATACTGTGTCACCTTGACCACTGTTCTTTATATATTCCAATGACTTTGAGTTACTGTCCAATGTTTGTTCAGTCATCTAAAAGGATTCCTTTTACATTTCATATGTGGCTTGTGTCCAAGGAATTAACTCCCTTGACTATAGTTTATCTGGGAAAGTCCTAATTTGAGCTTTACTGAAGGAGACTTTTTCTGTACACTGCTTTCCTGGTTGACAGTCTTCCTTTTAGGACTTAAATCAGTGGTCCCAGTACCTTCTGGCCCCTTTTCTCTGATGTGGAATTTGATTTTCACCTTATTGAAGATCCACTGTACATGATAAGTCACTTCTCTCTTGCTGCTTTAATCATTCCCTCTTTCCTTCAGTCTTTCAGTGATTTGACTATATTGTGTCAGAACACCTGTATCTTGAAAGATCCTTTTTTGGAGTTCCTTAACCACCCTTGGACTGTGAAGAAAGCTGAGCGCCGAAGAATTGATGCTTTTGAACTGTGGTGCTGGAGAAGACTCTTGTGAGTCCCTTGGACTTCAAGGAGATCCAACCAGTCCATCCTAAAGGAGACCAGTCCTGGGTGTTCGTTGGAAGGACTGATGCTGAGGCTGAAACTCCAGTACTTTGGCCATCTCATGCGAAGATTTGACTCATTGGAAAAGACCCTGATGCTGGGAAGGACTAGGGGCAGCCGGAGAAGGGGGCGACAGAGGATGAGATGGTTGGATGTCATCACTGACTCGATGCACATGAGTTTGGGCGAACTCCAGGACTGGTGATGGACAGGGAGGCCTGGCGTGCTGCAATTCATGGGGTGGCAAAGAATCGGACACAACTGAGAAACTGAACTGAACTGAACTGAACCACCCTTGATATGTAATCTTCATCTAGTTTAGGAAGTTTTAAGCCATTAATTTGTAATATTTTTTTTCATTGTTTTTTTTCTCTCTTCTTCAGGAACTGCCATACTGCATATGTTTGTCCACTTGATGGAGTTCTGCATAATACTTTGCCTGGTTTCACTATTCCTCATTTTTTTCCTTTCTACTCCCCAGTCTGAATAATTTTTTTTCTATCTTCATGTTCACTGATTCTTCTACCTGCTCAAATGTGCGGATGAATCACTCTTGTAAGTTATTGCTTTCAGTTCTTATACTTCAGCTTCAGATTCTCTTCAACCATGGATAAATAATTTAACAGTAAGAAAGAACGTGTTCTTCTTGAGGAGCAGGTTCTTCTCAGACCTCTCCAATATGGATACAGCCATCCTCCCACACTAACAACTATAGTACTTTAGACATGAACACTGATTATAAAGCTACCTGGGTCAATCTCAGACAAGCACATTAGGAGTAGAAAAACACAAGAGAGAGAGAAGGCTAGTTTTAGACCCTGAGAAGGAAGGCTCATCCCAAGGAGCGCTCAGATGGCATCAATCAAGGAGCTGAATTTGTCCTCAAGTTTGATGTACACTCTTCCCTCTCTAAATGATCAGGAACCACAGACAAAGTCATGTTCTTCAGTAGTCAGTTCCTCCCTCCTAGAATCCCTGTGCACATTCCAAGCTGGGTGCAAACAGGCCAAGTGATATGGGGACAAAGCATCCAATGGTCCGTGAATCAATGAGCAGAGTTTATGGCCCACTGAGAAGGTGATGCTGGTCCGAGACAAGCAACAGTGTCAGGATGGAGGATGCAGGGTCCCATCAGTGTGAGGTGTCCCCCCAGTCAGAATCTGCAGTTGTGACCCCAGCTCCCCAGATGAGCCCGGTGAATGGCCCTCAACACCTTACATCTTCCCTTGTAATTTCACTGGAAGTCGGTGTGTAATTAATGCAAATAATGAGGGTGTGGGTAGTCTCCTTTCAGAGCCTTTAGAAGAATGTGTCCAATTAACTATGCAAGACTCAGCTGTTCTTGTCATGGTTTGGTTATTATTTGTGTGAGTTGTTAGACTGTGAGCAACACACTGGATCTTGTGCTTCAGTTTCCTCAGCTGTAAAACTGGAGACCAGCTGGATCTTAGGGATGGTGTGAGGATGTTCACTAGGAAGATGATGAGATTAAAATCCTTCCCTGGGTACCTACACAGAGTCAGCATGCAAGAAATCTTTTAACAGGTGGTATTTTGTCTTTCAACATTGTTGTTTTGGGCTGTAAAGTCAGACAACTTGATTGCATTTTGTTTCATCCAGCCCTAGTTCTATGACTTCCGTTGAGTTATTGAACTATTATGTGTCTCAGATTTATGTATGTACAGTGAGGCTCACAACCCCTCCCTTATGGAGGGGGAAAGATCCAAACAGTTGGGTGTAAAGGATTTCCCACTGTGCCAGTCACACGGGAGGACCTAGAAACAGTTGGCTAATATGATTACTACTAATGAGTGTTGAGTGGACTGGAGAGGACCTGCCCTCCAACACCCACAATAGTGATGAAAAGAAAAACTCACAGGGCGGGGGCATAATGTGAGATGAAAAGAGTCCTTCAGAGGAAAATGAACAGGACAGGGAACTGGCTACAGTGAGAGAATGGAGAGTTGGAGCAAGCCCAGGGTTTCAAATCTGATAAAGAGGAAAACGATGCAACCACGTGCGGTGGGAGAGTCGGGAGGACACCGTGATGACAAAGCAGACCGCCACACGGGGCTCAGAGCATTTCCTTCCTCCTAACCAGGCCCTCCCGGAAGACTCCTCTGAATATTCCCCCCAGTGAACTCGGACCCCATTTCCCCTCTCTCTTCCTCTTCTGCTTTCAGGGAAAGAAAACAGCCGAGCCCTCGGTGTGAGGGCCATTACTGGCATCGTGATTGGGATCCTGCTTGTGCTGACGCTGCTGGCTGTCCTGGGGCGTTTCATTTTCCTTCACAGGTACAGTGGCA
>NW_024071134.1:0-8511 GCF_014754425.2 Oryx dammah
GGAGCTGAGGGGTTCTGAAATTGATTTCCCATGTCTGGGTCCTGAGAGTGGCCCTAACCCCACCCTGATCAACTCTGGTCATGGTAACTTTGTATCCTGCTCCATGGGAGGTTCGGAGTGAATGTCAGATCCACAGAAGAAGCCCCCGGGACTGGTCCTCTCTATCGCAGCACCCAATCTGGGCTACTCAATTCTGGAGAGAGGAGAGGTTTTCCTCTCACTGCGCCTATGACAACTCCCTTACATCCCTCTAATCACCTCTGTCATTTTCCAGAGTCCTTCTCCTGGTGACAGCTGCCACAATTCCTCTCCCCAAATTGCCACCCCTCTCCTCCCCTTTCTCCAGGTCTCCCCTCCCCCCCTCAGGGGCCTCTTTAGCCCCTCCCCCAGCCCTACTCACAGGGCCTCACTCCGTTTGTGTCCTCTCACCAAGCACCCACGCTACCTCAGAGGGTCCCCTCAAGACCCTGCCTGCTTCCTGCATTCTGCAGGACACCTGTCTCCCGCCCACACGCAGGGTCTGTCATAAAGTCCCTGTTGGGCCGAACTAAAAAATCTGTTCAGAATCCAGATAAAATTCAGACCCAGACCAGCAGTCCAGGGCAGTTCCTGTGGGGCTGGAAGGAAAAGGAGAGGGTCTCTGAGAGGAGCATCTGGTCTCAGACTCCTGAAGGGGTGAAAAGGTATTCTTCAAGGGTCCTAGTGAGGATGAAGTGAAATGGCACCTTATAAGTACTTATGCATACATGCCAAGTGTGTGCCAGTTCTCTTGAATCGTGTCCACCAGGCTCCTCTGTTGATGGGATTCTCCAGGCAAGAATACTGAAATGGGTTGCCATTCCCTCGTCCAGGGGATCTTCCTGATCCAGGGATCAAACCCCCATTTCCTTCATCTCCTGCACTGGCAGGTGAATACTCTCCCACTGAGCCACCTGGGTAGCCCCAACATTTGTTGAGAGTTAATCTAATATTGTGTTCTCACTATACACACACACTCACACACACACACACACACACACACACACTCACACACAGAGTCTAACATAAATAAAAACTAAAGGGACACAAGGAAATTTGAGGAGGTGTTGGGTATGTCTATTAGTTTGATTGTGGTGATGTTAGTATCACTGTTTGCATATGTCCAAACTCATCAAATTGTACACATTAAATATACAATTTGCTGTATATCGATTATATTTCAAAAAAGACGTTTAAAAAAGGAAAGCAGAAAAATGTTCTCAAAAAAATTGATACTTACATAAATGAGAACATTTCTTTAAAAATATTGAGGAGCAAACGTCACTCAAAAAGTAATGAAGATGAATAATACCCTTCTGTCCATTAAGTTCATGTGTGTGCATGCTAAGTCACTTCCATCGTGTCTGACTCTTTACGATCCTACGGACCATAGCCTGCTAGGCTCTTCTGTCCCTGGGATTCTCCAGGTAAGAATACTGGAGTGGGTTGCCAGGGCCTGCCTCAGGGGATCTTCCTGACCCAGGGATTGAACCAGACTCTCTCATGCATTGGCAGGCAGGTTCCTCACCTCTAGCGCCACCTGGGAAGTCCCAAGGAAGTTAATTCCTTTGTCTCATATTATGAGGCCACTGTTACCAGATAACGTACAGCCTTGTCATACTTTTCCCCAATTGTAAAGCAGTCCCCTCTTCCATCTTTGGTTCTAACTTGCTTCTTGACCCGCATACAGGTTTCTCAGGAGACAGGTCAGGTATTCTGGTACTCCACTGTGGTTAAGAATTTTCTACAGTTTGTTTGATCCACAGAGTCAGAGGTCTTAGTGTAGTCAATGATGCAGAAGCAGATGTTTTGTGGAATTTCCCTTGCCTTCCCCATGATCTAACAAATCTTGGCAATTAGATCTTTGGTTCCTCTGCCTCCTCAAAACCTAAGTTGTATATCTGGAAGTTCTCGGTTCGCGTACTGTTGAAGCCTAGTTTGAAGGAGTTTACAAACCAGGAGGCTTCAGAACTTGGGGACAATCTAAGTGAAGAAGCTTAGGAAATTGGTGGATGTGAAGGAAGTCTGATAAGAGGGAGAAGAAAATGAAGCTCTACTTTGGATGTTGCTAGCAAGGTGGACAGGGGCTAGACCATGCCTTCAAGTCGTTGTATAGGAGAGTAGCCTTTATCTAGAAACACATAGACAGTTCTGCAACTGTAAGAGAGGGAGGGAGAGGGCGGGAATAGGGAGACAGACACACTCAGTGGATGTAAGAGACCAGTTAGAAGGGGCGTTGACAATTAAATGGAGGGAGGCTTGGACTAGAGCAGATGTGATGGACATGGGTAAAAGGAGACACGTTTGACGTTTACGAAATAAAATGGACAGAACTCAGCAAGAATTTGGACTTGGGGTGAAGGAGAGGGACCTGTAAACGTGGTTAAGAACACGTTTATGTGTTCTGTCATAAGAGTATGGAACTGTCATGGGGAATCCTAGAAGTTGGCCAGGTCTGGGAAGAATTCCAAAATAAGATTTTTATGTTTTTGAGCTCATGGTCTAGATGGATACAATAACTAATATTTAAAACTTCAATGTTCCTTTTCCTTTTTTAAAAAAAAGTATTAAGGTATAATTTGTATACAATAAAAGGCAACACTTTAAACATTATAGTTTGCAGAGTTTTCACAAATGTATACCGTGGTATAAATGCTACCACAATGGAAATGTAGAAAACGGCCCATCATTCAAAAATGCTCCCTTGGGGTGTTTGCTTTCAGACTCCTTCTTCCACTCCTATACCCTGGCAACCACAGATACATTTCTGTGCGAATAGTTGTGCCTTTTCCAGAAGTCAGTTGACATGAAATCATATAATATGGAGCCTTCTGTGTCTGGTTTCTCTCATTTGCACACTTGAGACACATCCTTGCTGTAACATGCGTTAGCAGTTTGCTTTATTTTTTTTTTAACCGTGTACTATTCCTTTGTACAGGTGTACTCTTTTGTTTTTCTTTCATCTGTATACCAGTTGTTGAATAACTGGGCTGTTTCTACGTGTGGCTATTAGGAATACACGTGTGGAATATTTGAGTGCAGGCCACCGTGTGAGCATGTTTTCATTTCTCTTGGGTAAAATTGTCTAGGAGTAGAATTGCTGGGTCATATAAGGCTTCCCAGGTGGCGCTAGTGGTAAAGAACCCACCTGCCAATGCAGGAGACTCAGGTAGGATCCCTGGGTCTGAAAGATCCCCGGCAGTAGGAAATGGCAACCCACTCCAGTATTCTCATCTGGAAAATTCCATGGACAGGATTCCTGGCAGGTACAGTCCATGGGACCCCAAAGAGTTGGATATGACTGGGCAACTGAACACAGACAGACAGACAGACAGACACACACACACACACACACACACACAGTAATTTATCTATCTTAAAATCTAAACTGTGTCCTCTGTAGAGAACATAGAGTAGGATCTTGTTCTGATTTTTAAACTGGTATCTCAATGTCTGCCTTTTGATTGTATTGTTTTATCTATTCACATTTAATGTTGATACAGACTTACATCTGCCAACATATTTTTCTGTCTCATGCCGTTTTATTCTACGGTCCTCATGTTACAGCTTTCTTTTGCATTAAGTGGCTATTTTCTAATGTAGCATTTTAAATTCTTTACTGGTTTTCCCACTATTTTTAAGTTATTTCCTCAGCTATAGGCTACCATAAACAACTTCAGTTCAGTCACTAAGTCATGTCTGACTCTTTGTGAGCCCATGGAATGCAACATGGCAGGGCTCCCTATCCATCACCAACTCCCGGAGCTCACTCAAACTCATGTCCATCGAGTTGGTGCAAAAGCTACCCCACTAGCTTTGTTCATAGTGATGCTTCCTAAGGCCCACTTGACTTCACATTCCAGGATGTCTGACTCTAGGTGAGTGATCACACCATCGTGGATATCTGGGGCATTATGATCTTTTTATGTATAGTTCTTCTATGTATTCTAGCTACCTCTTCTTAATATCTTGTGCGTCTGTTAGGTCCATAACATTTCTGTCCAAAAGAGGCACAGATGTAAAGAACAGACTTTTGGACTGGGTGGGAGAAGGGGAGGGTGGCATGATTTGAGAGAATAACATTGAAACATGTATATTATCATATGGGAAATAGATCACCAGTCCAGGTTCGATGCATGGGACAGGGTGCTCAGGGCTGGTGCACTGGGATGACCCTGAGGGACGGGAGGGGGAGGGAGGTGGGAGAGGGGCTCACGATGGGGAACACCTGTACACCCATGGCTGATTCATGTGAATGTATGGCAAAACCCACCACAATATTGTAAAGTAATTAGCCTCCAATTAAAATAAAGAGATAAATTTAAAAAAAAAAAAAAAAACAAGGGTCTCTCCCCATCCCCACTGATCCCCTCCAGTGCCTCTGCAGGTGTAGGAAAACCTTTTCTCCCCTGGCTGACCCTCAGGAACAGTAACCCCAACTAGCCTCCACAACTCCCCCCTCGCTCCCCACCCCCACATCATACAGGGTCGCTCTGGTGTTCCTCTGGTCCCCCTGGGTTTCAAGGCTCCCTGCCAGCATCCAGTAGATGCCCTAGATGTCTCACATTCCTGATACTATCGTTTAAAGGATAAACGTTTTAATTTTGGTGATTCCAAATTGCCTATTTTTGTTTCCTTTGGCGCTTGCGCTTTTTCTATCATATCTAGGAAATCATTGCCTAATCCAAGATGAACATTTACGTCTCTGTTTTCTTCTGAGTGCTTTATAGTTTTAGCTCTTATATTTAGGTGTTTTATCAACTTTTAGGTAATTGTTATATACAGTTGGAGGTATAGGTCGAAACTGGTTCTTTTGCATGTGAACATCCAGTTATCCCCAAGCCATTTGTTGAAACATTATTCTTTGCCATTGAATGGCCTCTACACCCCTCACAATAATCCACTGACCATGGAGATATGGGCTTGTTTCTTGACTCTCCATTCTATTCTGTTATCTGTCTATACACAATCCTTATGTCAGTACCATAATGTCTTGATTATTGTAGGTGTGAAGTGGGTTTTGAAATTGGGAAGCGTAAGTACTTGTTCTTTCTTCACACTGTTTTGGCTATCCCAGGACCCTTTTAATTCTTACAATTCTAGGATCAGTTTGTTGATTTCTGGGGGAAAAGAGCAGTTTGAATTTTGATAGGCCTCTATTAGGGGAGTACTGCCATCTTAACACAATAGTAAGTCTTCCAACCCATAAATGTGATCTCCCGAATCCATAAAAATCTGAGCAAGCTTCGGGAGTTGGTGCTGGACAGGGAAGCCTGGCGTGCTGCAGTCCATGTGATCGCAAAGAGTCGGACACAACTGAGTGACTGAACTGAAGTGAAATCTCCACTTATCTAGACGGTCTTTAATTTCACTCAGCAGCATTTTGTAGTTTGTATTGTACAAGTCTTGAAGGAATGTATAGAGATCTAGCTGCTCTTTGCATATGACCTTGTATTCTGTAAACCTGTCGAGCCCCTGTATTAGTCTCTAATAGTCTCTGTGGGGAGAGGGTGGTTCTTTAGGATTTTCTATACACATGGTTATATCATGGATCAACAAGATGGCGGAGGAGTAGGTGGATGGGGAATACATCTCTCTCCACGGATACATCAGGAATATACCCTCAGACACAGAAGTGTCTGCAGAACACCAGCTGAGTGCGGACAGGAGTACCTGACCAGTGGAAAAGAATACATAGACCCATGCAAAACTCGGTCGGATGAAGGAACCAGGGGGGAAAACGGGAGTGTTAGTAGGGCTGGACCTGCCCTCGGTGGGTGGGGGAACTGAAGCAGGGGTCCGATCCCCACATTGGGGCAATTATCCGAGTCAGAGGAGAAACATTTAAGGCTGAGAGTGAAACAGCTCTTCTGTGGCAGCCTAAATGGAATGAGAATCAGACATCCTTGCCGCAGCCATACATACCCTAGATGGTGCAGTGGCTGGGAGCTAGAGTTTAGGGATTGTAGAGCAATCCCAGGGCGAGGGCTGCTGTTGACTGCAGAGAGATGGAGGGGATGTGAGGGAGGAGACTGTGGTGGGAAATGCCTGTGGAGGAAATCCCGGCAGCCATGGAAGCAAGGTGACACTGCTGAGTCACGCGTAGGGGGTGGAGCCATCACCATAGCCTCTCGACCCCCACATGCTAGCATTGGCAGCTGAACAGTAGAGAGGCTGGCCCATCAAACGCCTGATGCACTCAACTACAGAGTAGGACCCCACCCAGGGTGCCCCTTTAGGTGCCTGATGCGTGAACAACAGAGATGGACCCCAGGTAAGGAAGCCCTCTAAGTGCCTGAATGAGCGGAGCTATGGAGAAAGACTGGCCAAAGAGGCCTTCTGATTTCCAGGTACAAGAGGCTTGAAGAAAAGACTCTGATAGGGCCATAACTCCTCCGGCGGAGGCAGTCCGTGTCCCTGCACACTAGGCACCGCCAGGGTCCCCGCAAGCCAGGCTGCTGTGCAACGTTCACGGTAAGCTCAACTCCCACTAGGGCAGAGCTGCCACAGGCAAAAAATAGAATCTCTTATGTCTAAGCGTGCAGGGTCACTTCGGTAGTGTCCGACTCTTCGACCCTGTGAACTGTGGCTTGCCAGGCTTCTCTGTCAGGGAGAGGGGTTCTCCAGGCAAGAACCCCTCAGCTCTCAGGCAATCCCCACCCCTGGGATGAATCTGCCTTCCTCAGGATGACATGATGATGAATGCAGACTGCAGGGACTGGAGGGCTCTCTCCCTTGGGGTTGACTGAACAGAGACTCAGTGCAAATAGCCAACACAGCAGCCCAGAGGAAAGATGTGAGGCTCTGTGTCCCAGGGTGCAGGCTGTAGGCTCTAGGGGAGGAGAGTGAAGCCTCCGAGCTAAAGGAGAGCTGTTAGCTAGAGCAGTGTCTACTTAAAAAGCATACAAAATCAAAACGACAATGAGGTACCATTTCACGCCAGTCAGAATGGCTGCTATCCAAAAGTCTACAAGCAATAAATGCTGGAGAGGGTGTGGAGAAAAGGGAACCCTCTTCCACTGTTGGTGGGAATGCAAACTAGTACAGCCACTATGGAGAACAGTGTGGAGCTTCCTTAAAAAACTGGAAATAGAACTGCCATACGACCCATCAATCCCACTGCTGGGCATACACACTGAGGAAACCAGAATTGAAAGACACACGTGTACCCCAATGTTCATCGCAGCACTGTTTATAATAGCCAGGACATGGAAGCAACCTAGGTGTCCATCAGCAGATGAATGGATAAGAAAGCCATGGTACATATACACAATGGAGTATTACTCAGCCATTAAAAGGAATACATTTGAATCAGTTCTAATGAGGTGGATGAAACTGGAGCCTATTATACTCGGTGAAACTGGAGCCTATTATACAGAGTGAAGTAAGCCAGAAAGAAAAACACCAATACAGTATACTAATGCATATATATGGAATTTAGAAAGATGGTAACGATAACCCTGTATGCGAGACAGCAAAAGATACACAGATGTATAGAACAGTCTTTGGGACTCTGTGGGAGAGGGAGAGGGTGGGATGATTTAGGAGAATGGCATTGAAACATGTATAATATCATATCAGAAATGAATTGCCAGTCCAGGTTGGATGCATGATACGGGATGCTTGGGGCTGGTGCACTGGGACGACCCAGAGGGATGGTACGGGGAGGGAGGTCGGAGAGGGGTTCAGAATGGGGAACACGTGTAAACCCATGGCAGATTCATGTTGATGTATGGCAAAACGAATACAATATTGTAAAGTAATTAGCCTCCAATTAAAATAAAAAAATTTAAATTTTACAAATTTTAAAAAGAAAAAAAAAAAAGAAAGAGACACATGTACCCCAATGTTCATCGCAGCACTGTTTATAATAGCCAGGACATGGAAGCAACCTAGATGTCCATCAGCAGACAAATGGATAAGAAAGCCGTGGTACATATACACAATGGAGTATTACTCAGCCATTAAAAGGAATATATCTGAATCAGTTCTAATGAGGTGGATGAAACTGGAGCCGATTATACAGAGTGAAGTAAGCCAGAAAGAAAAACACCAATACAGTATACTAACGCATATATATGGAATTTAGAAAGATGGTAATGATAACCCTGTATATGAGACAGCAAAAGAGACAGAGATGAACAGAACAGTCTTTTGAACTCTGTGGGAGAGGGCGAGGGTGGGATGATTTGGGAGAATGGCACTGAAACATGTATAATATCATAGGTGAAACAAATCACCAGTCCAGGTTCGATGCATGATTCAGGATGCTCGGGGCTGGTGCACTGGGATGACCCCGAGGACTGGGATGGGGCGGGCGGTGGGCGGGGGGTTCAGGAGGGGCAACACGTGTAAACCCATGGCGGATTCATGTTGATGTAAGGCAAAACCGATACAATATTGTAAGGTAAAAAAATAAATAAATAAAATAAATTCTTGCAAAAGAAAAAAAAATATGAAAGAACTCCATACTCATTAAAGAAAAATTGAAAA